>NC_139220.1:306041072-306247163 GCF_055691185.1 Crinia signifera | reverse complement strand
GCGGAGGCATCTCAAGGAAGCGCTTCAATGTGGTCCGCAGGCTGTGGAAGCGTCTTAGTCCCGGCGGTACCATGGGGTGGTCAGTGTCTGGGCAGGAAACAGAATAATAATATTAAAGGCGACAGCGTTCACACGGAGGGGGGACACAGCGTACACACGGGGGCACAGCGTACATGGTAGGGGGCACAGCGTACACACAGGGGGGGGCGAACATCGTACACACGGGGGCGAACAGCGTACACACGGGGGCACTGGGGGGGCGGACAGCGTACACCTGGGGGGCGGACAGCATACACACGGGGGGCACTGGGGGGGGCGGACAGCGTACACACGGGGACACTGGGGGGGCGGACAGCGTACACATGGGGGCACTGGTGGGCGGACAGCGTACACACGGGGGCGAACAGCGTACACAAGGGGGCGAACAGTGTACACACAGGGGCACTGGGGGGCGAACAGCGTACAAAGGGGGGGCACTGGGGGGGCAGACAGCGTACACACAGGGGCACACTGGGGGGCGGACAGCGCACACACGGGGGGACTGGGGGGCGGACAGCGCACACGGGGCACTGGGGGGCGAACAGCGTACACAGGGGGGCACTGGGGGGCGGACAGCGTACACACAGGGGCACACTGGGGGGTGGACAGCACACACACGGGGGGACTGGGGGGCGGACAGCGCACACGGGGGCACTGGGGGGCGAACAGCACACACGGGGGCACTGGGGGCGAACAGCACACACGGGGCACTGGGGGCGAACAGCACACACGGGGGCACTGGGGGGCGAACAGCACACACGGGGGCAATGGGGGTGAACAGCACACACGGGGGCACTGGGGGGCGGACAGCGTACACACGGGGGGCACAGCATACAAACGGGGGGCACAGCATGCACATGGGGGGCACTGGGGGGCGGACAGCGTACACACGGGGGCACTGGGGGGGCGGACATGGTACACACGGGGGCACTGGGGGGCAGACAGCGTACACACAGGGGCACTGGGGGGGGGCGGACAGCGTACACACGAGGGCACTGGGGGGGCGGACAGCGTACACATGGGGACACTGGGGGGGCGGACAGCGTACACACGGGGGCACTGGGGGGGGGCGACAGCGTACACATGGGGGCACTGGGGGCGAACAGCACACACGGGGGCACTGGGGCGAACAGCACACACGGGGGCACTGGGACGAACAGCACACACGGGGGCACTGGGGGGCGAACAGCACACACGGGGGCACTGGGGGGCGAACAGCGTACACACGGGACACTGGGGGGCGGACAGCGTACACACGGGACACTGGGGGGCGGACAGCGTACACACGGGGGCACTGGGGGGGGCGGACAGCGTAGACACGGGGGGCACTGGGGGGCGGACAACGTACACACACGGGGGCACTGGGGGGGCGGACAGCGTACACACGGGGGCACTGGGGGGGCGGACAGAGTACACACAGGGGCACTGGGGGGGCGGACAGCGTACACACGGGGGCACTGGGGGGGCGGACAGCGTACACACGGGGGCGAACAGCGTACACAAGGGGGCGAACAGCGTACACAAGGGGGCGAACAGCGTACACACGGGGGCACTGGGGGGCGAACAGCGTACACAGGGGGGCACTGGGGGGGCGGACAGCGTACACACAGGGGCACACTGGGGGGCGGACAGCGCAGACACGGGGGGACTGGGGGGCGGACAGCGCACACGGGGGCACTGGGGGGCGAACAGCGCACACACGGGGGCACTGGGGGGCAGACAGCGTACACACAGGGGCACTGGGGGGCAGAAAGCGTACACACAGGGGCACTGGGGGGGGGGGCGGACAGCGTACACACTGGGGCACTGGGGGGGCGGACAGCGTACACACGGGGGCACTGGGGGGGCAGACAGCGTACACACGGGGGCGAACAGCGTACACAAGGGGGCGAACAGCGTACACAAGTGGGCGAACAGCGTACACAAGGGGGCGAACAGCGTACACAAGGGGGCGAACAGCGTACACAAGGGGGCGAACAGCGTACACACGGGGGCACTGGGGGGCGAACAGTGTACACAGGGGGGCACTGGGGCGGCGGACAGCGTACACACAGGGGCACACTGGGGGGTGGACAGCGCACACACGGGGGGACTGGGGGGCGGACAGCGCACACGGGGGCACTGGGGGGCGAACAGCGCACACATGGGGGCACTGGGGGCGAACAGCACACATGGGGGCACTGGGGGGCGAACAGCGCACACATGGGGGCACTGGGGGTGAACAGCATACACACGGGGCACTGGGGGTTGAACAGCGTACACACAGGGACAATGGGGGGGATGGATTTACCTGGGTGCAGCTGCTCCTCTGATGACCAGGGTGGCTTCTTTCTGCCTTCCCGGTGGCGGAGGCATCTCAAGGAAGCGCTTCAATCTGGTCCGCAGGCTGTGGAAGCGTCTCAGTCCCGGCGGTACCATGGGGTGGTCAGCGTCTGGGCAGGAAACATAATAATAATAATATTAAAGGGCACAGCGTACACACGGAGGGGGGGCACAGCGTACACACGGAGGGGGGGCACAGCGTACACACGGAGGGGGGGCACAGCGTACACACGGAGGGGGGGCACAGCGTACACACGGAGGGGGGCACAGCGTACACACGGAGGGGGGGCACAGCGTACACACGGAGGGGGGGCACAGCGTACACACGGAGGGGGGGCACAGCGTACACACGGAGGGGGGGCACAGCGTACACACGGGGGGGGGGCACAGCGTACACACGGGGGGCACAGCGTACACACGGGGGGCACAGCGTACACACGGGGGGCACAGCGTACACACGGGGGGCACAGCGTACACACGGGGGGCACAGCGCACACACGGGGGCACAGCGCACACACTGGGGGCACAGCGCACACACTGGGGGGGCACAGCGCACACACTGGAGGGGGCACAGCACACACACTGGGGGGGGCACAGCGCACACACTGGGGGGGCACAGCGCACACACTGGGGGGGCACAGCGCACACACTGGGGGAGCACAGCGCACACACTGGGGGGGCACAGCGTACACACGGGGGGGCACAGCGTACACACGGAGGGGGGGCACAGCGTACACACGGAGGGGGGGCACAGCGTACACGGGGGGGGCACAGCGTACACGGGGGGCACAGCGTACACACGGGGGGCACAGCGTACACACGGGGGGCACAGCGTACACACGGGGGGGCACAGCGTACACACGGGGGGCACAGCGTACACACGGGGGGCACAGCGTACACACGTGGGGCACAGCGTACACACGGGGGCACAGCGTACACACGGGGGGCACAGCGTACACACGGGGGGGCACAGCGTACACACGGGGGGGCACAGCGTACACACGGGGGGCACAGCGTACACACGGGGGGCACAGCGTACACACGGGGGGCACAGCGTACACACGGGGGGCACAGCGTACACACGGGGGGCACAGCGCACACACTGGGGGCACAGCGCACACACTGGGGGGCACAGCGCACACACTGGGGGGGGCACAGCGCACACACTGGGGGGGGCACAGCGCACACACTGGGGGGGCACAGCGCACACACTGGGGGGGCACAGCGTACACATGGGGGGGCACAGCGTACACATGGGGGGGCACAGCGCACACACTGGGGGGGCACAGCGTACACATGGGGGGGCACAGCATACACATGGGGGGGCACAGCATACACATGGGGGGGCACAGCATACACATGCGGGGGCACAGCGAATACAGTGAGGGGGGGCAGGGGACACACGGGGGAAGTGAGGGGGGCGGGGGACACACGGGGACAGTGAGGGGGGGCCATGCACTGACATGCAGCAGCTGCGGCTCTTATGCCGCCGCTGCACCACTGGCACATACAGCGGGTCCCCCCACCATCAACCCCAGGACCAGCCTTACTAACCAGCCTTACTAACAAATAAAGCAAAGCAAGAAACCCACCCACCAACAAGAATACTTGCAGCCGCGGCGCTGCAGACTCGGGAGGGGAAGCTTTCTGGTTTGTCTGTAAACACACAGCTCCCGGCCGCCGCGCGCATACACACACTGACATGAGCGCCGCAGCAGCAGGCTCATGTCAGTGAGTGTATGCGCGCGGCAGCCGGGAGCTGCGTGTTTTAAACAGGCAAACCTGAAGGCTTCCCCTCCCGAGTTATTCATGTGGGTGGGTGGGTGGGTGGGTGTTTTTACCGTTTTGGCTTGGAGGGATTGCGGGGCTGCAGCAGCGGGTCCTAGCCCCTCGCATCTCCGTCGGCCATCTTGGTACACCCAAGTGAGGCGTCTGTCTGTACTCCCCCTACTGGACGCAATGCGCATGCGCAACAAGTTGGAGCTCCTATCTTTATAATGGGGGACGTTTCACTAAATTTAATAAAAACTGTACCTATCTGAAAATCCTCAACCCCAAAAGGCACTCCACTGGGACAATATCTACCTAATAAAACAAACCCCAAGTCTCAATTGTTCCTCTACCCCGAGTTATGCCTTCCCAAAAAACCCCTCATAGACTAACATGGGTGACAAAGTGTCATTTCGTGAGTGTCAGAAAAAAACTGGCAGTTGGAAGTTTAGATCGCTCCCAATTGCTCATTTTTTAATATTTCGCCCTGAAATTTGGCACGCAGCACCGGTTGACGATTCTACGCGTACATGCCAAATTTCAGCTCAGTACGCCCAGTCACTTTTGAGGTGCAGTCCCTCAAACACCATGCCCCCATCCGAAAAGTTCCCTATGGGAAAAATCCGTTCGTTGGATTCAGCCTTAATATAAGGGCACTACCGTGCCCTTATAATATATATATCTATATAATAAGTTGAAGAGTCTGTGTGCGTGCGTGTGTGCGTGCGTGTGTGTGTGTGTGCGTGTCCGTTGCATTGCGGACACACCGTGGCACTCAGAGCCACCAAATTCTGCAACAAGATACCTCTGTACCAGGTGGTGTGCACCTCGAAGCCGTTTTTGGGAAATTTCACTTAGAAATTTAAAAAACACCAAGTTTTAATTTGCCTTAATTGATGATCTGGGAAAAGGATCGACGATCTGGGAAACCATTGCGAAGGAACAACTCCACACCTGATTTCATTGCTGTCATTGAGTATGAATGACACATTCTAACACTATGGTGGAGACTTTAAACAATTAGGAATAAATGAGGATATACATAGACCACACATCACACACAAATGTACACATTGTACACGTGCACACACACACAGTACACCACATACGCACACATAGTACACAACACACACATATATACGTAGCGAGCTTCACACACTTACACATTGGACAGATACACACAACAAAACACACACATAACACACCACATGCAGTACATCACAAACCCATATACACTACAACACACACCCAAAAACAGTACAACAAACACATACACTTAAACATTGTGCAGATACAGAAACACACACAAACATTGCCAGGATAGGCACAGCACACTACACTACACACACATGTATACGTAGCGCACCTCACAAACTTACACATTCAGCAGATACACACAGCACACACACACATAACTCACCACTCACAGTACAACACACACCCACATTCACTACAACACACAGCCAAAAACAGTACAATACACAGATCACACACACTTAAACATTGCACAGATACACACGGCACACTACACACACACATTTATACGTAGCACACCTTACGCACTTACACATAGGGCAGATAAACACAGCACACACACACATAACATACCTCTAACAACACAACACACACCCACATTCACTACAACAAACAGCCAAAAATAGTACAATACACAGATCACACACACTTAAACATTGCACAGATACACACGGCACACACATTTATACGTAGCACACCTTACGCACATACACATAGGGCAGATAAACACAGCACACACACACATAACATACCTCTAACAACACAACACACACCCACATTCACCATACACACCCAAAAAACAGTACAACATACACAAAACACACACTTAAACATTGCACATATACACAAAGACACAACATACACATACTGTATATACATAGCACACCTCACACACTTACGCATTGGACAGATACATGCAACACACACAACCACATACACTGCATCACACACACAAAAACAGTACAACACACAGAACACATAAAAAATTTACGTTTATTTAACAGTCTGTACCAGCAAATAAAAACTGTACCTAATGTACCGTTTTTACTTTTTTCCGCATATCCGTCTCTCCAGTCCTCCAGCCTGTCACTGCGCTCCCCAGCCAGTTGCACTGAGAAATCTTTGTCCTGGCCAATGCACCCCTTGATCAATACAAAGTGGGTACACTGCACTCACCCTGTCAGTTGTATGTTAGGCACTGCTCTGCCTTGAGGGTGTCCAGACTCTTTTGGTTCATAGATAATGTTTGGTCGATGGGCATGAGCGCTGCATGTATTCGTTTGAATGTTATGAGTGTAAGAATTTGAAGAATAATACTGAGATGAAGATTTGCTACGTTAAAGTGTACAATTTACTCAATAAATTGTGAAAAAAATATATGTACATAGAAGTACAACCAAGAAATAAAAGTAGGTTTAAAAAATAAATTCTAATTCAAACTGATAATTGTTTGGATGGGGTGGGTTGCCAAACAAATCTATAAGTGGAGGGGGGTATGGATATTGTGGGCATAATTGGTGTTTGGTACACCTACAGGGGGTCCCCAGTTGATGAGAAATTTTCACTACAGTGTCACCGTAGGGGGAAATCCAATTGGGGTTCAGGTGGTCTTTTAGGGACCCCTTTACAATCCCTTTGGTCTCTTCTCCTAAAGCCTATGGTCTCCCTCAGTGATTGACTATTATTAAGGGAGACCGTAGGCTCAAGGAGAAGAGACCTACGGGATTGTAAAGGGTTCCTAAAAGACCACCTGGACCCGAATTGGGAATCCCCTTATGGTGACACTGTGACCATGACACTGTAGTGAAAATCCCATCAAATGAGTAGCCCCTGTAGGTGTACCAAACACCAATTATGCCCACAATATCCATATCCCCCTCCAGCTATAGATTTGTTTCACAACCCACCCCGATCCAAACAATTATGAGTTTGAATCAGAACTTATTTTTTAATCCTACTTTCATTTCTTGATTGTACTTCTATGTACACTTATATCTTTTCATGATTTATTGAGTAAATTGTACACTTTAACATGGAAAATCTTTATCTCAGTCTTATTCTTCAACTTCTTACACTCCAAACCTTATCAATGCACCCATTGATGATTGCGATGGCTGGATCGGTGGATTGGCCCGGCGGGTGTAGGGAAGAATTTGGCCCATTGCACTCATTCCCAGTGGTGCATTGCAGTGTTGTGCGGGTAGCCTGCGTCGCGTTATGACGTTATGTGGCCAGGCCTGCGGACATGCTCCCACACTCAGGGGCTGCCCCACTGGTAGAGATGACCGGTGCATGTGCTTTACAGATCTCCAGACCTCAGAGACTGCTGCAGGCTGGATTGGTGAGGGGAGCGGGAGTGGCAGGGAGCGTTGAATTTTTTATTAATTATGGCGCGGTAAGTAACGCCCACCCCGGTCTCCACGCACTCAGCGCCTGTAATTACACACCCTAGAAACTGTACCATTGAAAGTATAGAAATGGAGGTGTGGCCACATCCCTTTCTGATTTTGTACCGATTTCTGACCCTCAGATGTTGAAGGCTGTCATAGGTGCTAAATCTCAGGAGTGGATGTAGAATTCATCAACACATACAAGTTATCAACTCAGGATCGTTGTGTTTCAAACAACACCACCACACCTGAATTCATTGCCGTCATTGAGTATCAATGCAAACACATTCTAACATTATGGTGAAATCTACAACAAATTACAATCTTAGGTCTTTGGCACAGCATACTGTAAGATTACATTTTTCAGCAATTTTGGAAATAAAAAAAACCCAAGGTTTTCCCGGGCAACGCCGGGCGGGTCAGCTAGTATATATATATATATATATATATATATATATATATATATATATATATATATATATATATATATATATATATATATATATATATATATATATATATATATATAGAGCAGGGTAGGATTATTTGAATCCAATAAGGGCACTCACCAGCATCTCATCATGTAGAATTTATTGGTACATTACCAGTCACAGAAAAGGATGTAGGTCTACGTTTCGGCCACCAGGTGGCCTTTCTCAAGACACACAGCAATTGACGTCTTCACAGCATGAGGGTCAGGATACCATATATATATATATAGTGGAGAAGCGGCACTTGCTCGGATTTAGCAACAAAATTCAACACCAGTCAGGTATTTGTAGCAGATAACGTTTCGGAGTATCAATCCTTTATCAAATCAAACAGCAACATGTTGCTGTTTGATTTGATAAAGGATTGATACTCCGAAACGTTATCTGCTACAAATACCTGACTGGTGTTGAATTTTGTTGCTAAATCCGAGCGAGTGCCGCTTCTCCACTATCTGCATACCCACTCTTGGCGGTTGCACCCCGGTAACTGCATCCTTGGAAACGGCGTGCCGGTCCTGCACATATATATATATATATATATATATATATATATATATATATATATACACACAGTGGCGGCTCCTGCCTTTAGACTTAAGGGGGGCTGCAATTGCCTGGGTCCTGCTCATTGCAAATGGAACACAGCATACAGATAATCTACTTTAAATCACCTTAAATTATGGAATAAAATAACCTTGATTGCGATCGCTCTGTGCCAGAGTTTTTGTGCATATACTGTGAACAAATGATGTACCCATATGCACACAAACACAGGTACAGAGGAAAATACACACTTTGAATAACTTTAATATTAATTAAAGTACATAAAGTATACTCCTATTACAGATCTAGACACAAATAATAGTTTAAATAAATATTAATTACAGAGGCTCAAATATTATAAAAATAAAAAAAAAATTCCCATGCACCTGTCTGGTACAATGCATACCTTCCTTCAGCTACATCACACTGAGTGACTCACTGAAGTCTGGGCATGCTCACTGCAGAGGACTTGCTTCTGCTGGGCTGCACAGGCAGCAGCCCATGGAAGCACTGTAGCTCTAGTGATGTGCACAGAATGGCTTCCTGCTGGAAAGCTATTGCTGTCATCGCTCCATGTACTGGCAGCCCAAGCGGGGGAGGAGTTTTCAGTCCTCTGTATAATGGACAGTAGCAGCTTCCAATAGGAAGCTACCAGTGGCATGCAGTGGGGTGAGGCACAGCCTTTCCTGTCATACTAAGGTATATGCCAGAGTTTTGAACTTATAAAGTATGTAAAAAATACAAATAATATATAAATAATTCTTATTTTTAATTATTCTAATCATTTTTATAGCCAAAACTATGGCGTAGTAAGTCTCCACTAGAAAGTTACATAGATTAGTGAGCGCTACAGAAATCATTTGATTGTTGTCAACCAGCGAATGATTTTGGGCACCCACGCAAGGCTGCAAATGGATGTTTATGTAAAACCTCCATTCGCAGCCCTGATGGGGCAAAATGGCGAGTAGCGAGGGCAGGCTTTCGGACTGAGACCACCTCTCACACATAAAGTGACAGACATGGGATATATTAATGTCACATTACAAATCATTTAGTCATATTTATTTTAATAGAAATTTCTTGTTTCTGCTTTCCATATTAATACAACAATAAGCACTGTCACCACAGGATGTAATATGACAGCTGATTGGCTTGTGGGTTGTCCACACATTGCACTTTCTCACTACTGCTTGCTTAGTAAATGTACCACAGAAATCGGTATATCAAAGCTGTTCATTTTGTAAAAGTGCCCATATTGCCCATAGACAACAGTCACATTCTGCCTAATTTTACCAAAAAGTTAAGGTGACCATACACCTGCAGATTTATTGTCAGATCTGGATGGTTGGAACAAATATCTGGTAATTTCCGAATGACTGTTAGTTTTCCAGCATTTCCAAACAAATGGTCACCTGTCATTTGACCAGGTTTTTGTTCCAACCAGCCAGATATAACAATAAATCTGTAGGTGTATGGCCAACTTAAGAGTTCATTCTACCTGGTGCTAGATAGACTCTTGTTGGTTGCTATTGGCAACATCTCCAACTGTCTGATTATGGGTCTAACTTTCTGCTCTTGGGTATTACCCTAACCATCATGGAAGTACCAAACAATTACTTTCTCTAGTAGCATTTCTACCAACTGTCCCAATTTTCCCATTTTTTGGGACAGTCCTGCGCCCCACCTGGGGCCAACAGGGTCCCCCTGAGGTGTGTTTGGAGTCCCCCCTCCTAACTCAGGGGAATATTTACAACAGGCATGGGGATAGGTGGTATAGCCTGCTGCTCACAGAGCTCTGGCCGGGCGTGGCCTCCCAGGAGTGTCATCCCCCATGAATCCACTTTTCAGTAGACCATGCCTCTTACCAGGAGCTTGCCACTTCACCACATCCAAAGTCCCAATATATATGCCTCCAAAATTCTGAGTTAGTAACACCCCAATTTTTTTAATGGTTCCTGGGCTGACCTTTCGTGTGTAAAAGCTTTTGACCCTGTTTATCTTTTGTTCCTGGCGGCATAATTTCCGTCTGACGTGTATTACTACAGCTCTATGGCCTTGTTCTTAACCCCTTCCTGACAGAGCCAGTTTTTGCGTTCCTGACAGAGCCCTTTTTTTTCAAATCTGACATGTCTCACTTAAGTGGGGATAACTTTTTTTTGCTTTTACTTATCCCAGTGATTTTGAGATTGTTTTTTCGTGACACATTGTACTTCAAATTAGTGGTAAATTTGGGTCGATACAGTCTGTGTTTTTTTGTGAAAAATACCAAAATGTCGTAAAAAAATGGAAAATTTAGCAATTTGCAAAATGTTAAATTTTCTGCTTGTGAGACAAATAATCATACCACTCAAAATAATTAATAACTAACATAGACCATATGTCTACTTTATGTTGACATCATTATTTCAACTTCCTTTTAATTTTTTTGGACACTAGGAGGCTTACAATATGAATAGCAAATTCTCAAATTTTCAAGAAAATTTCAAACACTGATTTTTTTAGGGACCAGGTCAGTTTTGATGTGACTTTGAGGGACTAGTATGTGAGACACCCCCATAAATGATACCATTTCAAAAACTGCACCCCTCACAGTATTCAAAACAGCATTTTGGAAGTTTGTTAACCCTTTAGGTGTTTCACAGGAATTAAAACAAAGTGTAGGTGAAATTTCAAAATTTCATTTTTTTTGCAGATTTACAATTTTAATACATTTTTCTAAGAAACACAGTACATTTTACTAGAGAAATGTGACTAAAAATTGATTCCCCCAATTCTTTTGTTTTCATAAATATCCTATATGTGGCCCTAGTGTGCACGTTGACCAAACCACAGGCTTCATAATAGAAGGAGCACCTACTTGATTTTGGAGCCTCCTTTTTATGAGATTATTTTTTAGGCACCATGTAGGTTTCTAGGCACCATAAGATGCTAAAAGTTAGGAACCCCCCCACAAGTGACCCCATTTTGCAAACAACACCCCTCAGGGAATTCATCTAGGGGTATAGTGTACATTTCAAACCCCCAGGGGTTTCACCAATTTTGATACAAGTGGGCAGTGAAAATGAAAAATTACATTTTTTTACACAAAAATGCAGTTCTGGCTCAAAATTTTTCATTTTCAGAAGGTATGAAGGAGAAAAAGCACCCCAAAATATGTGCCCCAATTTCTCCCGAGTACGGCAATGCCTCACATGTGACCAAAAAATACCAGTTGGGTGCATGGCAGGACTCAGAAGGGAAGGAGTGATTTTTGGATTTTGCAGCTCAGATTCTGGTGGAATTTTGGTGGGTGCTATGTCGCATTAGCAAGACCCCCCAAGCACCAATACAGTGAAACCCCCCCCACAAGTGACCCCATTTTGCAAACTACACCCCTCAGGGAATTCATCTAGGGGTATAGTGTACATTTCAAACCCCCAGGGGTTTCACCAATTTTGATACAACTGGGCAGTGAAAATGAAAAATTACATTTTTTTACACAAAAATGCAGTTCTGGCTCAAAATTTTTCATTTTCAGAAGGTATGAAGGATAAAAAGGACCCCAAAATCTGTGCCCCAATTTCTCCCGAGTACGGCAATGCCTCACATGTGACCAAAAAATACCAGTTGGGTGCATGGCAGGACTCAGAAGGGAAGGAGTGATTTTTGGATTTTGCAGCTCAGATTCTAGTGGAATTTTGGTGGGTGCTATGTCGCATTAGCAAGACCCCCCAAGCACCAATACAGTGGAACCCCCCCACAAGTGACCCCATTTTGCAAACTACACCCCTCAGGGAATTCATCTAGGGGTATAGTGTACATTTCAAACCCCCAGGGGTTTCACCAATTTTGATACAAGTGGGCAGTGAAAATGAAAAATTACATTTTTTTACACAAAAATGCAGTTCTGGCTCAAAATTTTTCATTTTCAGAAGGTATGAAGGAGAAAAAGCACCCCAAAATCTGTGCCCCAATTTCTCCCGAGTACGGCAATGCCTCACATGTGACCAAAAAATACCAGTTGGGTGCATGGCATGACTCAGAAGGGAAGGAGTGATTTTTGGATTTTGCAGCACAGATTTTGGTGGAATGAATGGTGGGTGCTATGTTGCACCAATACAGTGGAAACCCCCACAAGTCACCCCATTTTGCAAACTACACCCCTCAGGGAATTGATCTAGGGGTATAGTGTACATTTCAAACCCCCAGGGGTTTCACCAATTTTGATACAAGTGGGCAGTGAAAATGAAAAATTAAATTTTTTTACAAAAAATTGCAGTTCTGGCTCAAAATTTTTCATTTTCAGAAGGTATGAAGGAGAAAAAGCAACCCAAAATCTGTGCCCCAATTTCTCCCGAGTACGGCAATGCCTCACATGTGACCAAAAAATACCAGTTGGGTGCATGGCAGGACTCAGAAGGGAAGGAGTGATTTTTGGATTTTGCAGCTCAGATTCTGGTGGAATTTTGGTGGGTGCTATGTCGCATTAGCAAGACCCCCCAAGCACCAATACAGTGGAACCCCCCCACAAGTGACCCCATTTTGCAAACTACACCCCTCAGGGAATTCATCTAGGGGTATAGTGTACATTTCAAACCCCCAGGGGTTTCACCAATTTTGATACAACTGGGCAGTGAAAATGAAAAATTACATTTTTTTACACAAAAATGCAGTTCTGGCTCAAAATTTTTCATTTTCAGAAGGTATGAAGGAGAAAAAGCACCCCAAAATCTGTGCCCCAATTTCTCCCGAGTACGGCAATGCCTCACATGTGACCAAAAAATACCAGTTGGGTGCATGGCAGGACTCAGAAGGGAAGGAGTGATTTTTGGATTTTGCAGCTCAGATTCTGGTGGAATTTTGGTGGGTGCTATGTCGCATTAGCAAGACCCCCCAAGCACCAATACAGTGGAACCCCCCCACAAGTGACCCCATTTTGCAAACTACACCCCTCAGGGAATTCATCTAGGGGTATAGTGTACATTTCAAACCCCCAGGGGTTTCACCAATTTTGATACAACTGGGCAGTGAAAATGAAAAATTACATTTTTTTACACAAAAATGCAGTTCTGGCTCAAAATTTTTCATTTTCAGAAGGTATGAAGGAGAAAAAGCACCCCAAAATCTGTGCCCCAATTTCTCCCGAGTACGGCAATGCCTCACATGTGACCAAAAAATACCAGTTGGGTGCATGGCAGGACTCAGAAGGGAAGGAGTGATTTTTGGATTTTGCAGCTCAGATTCTGGTGGAATTTTGGTGGGTGCTATGTCGCATTAGCAAGACCCCCCAAGCACCAATACAGTGGAACCCCCCCACAAGTGACCCCATTTTGCAAACTACACCCCTCAGGGAATTCATCTAGGGGTATAGTGTACATTTCAAACCCCCAGGGGTTTCACCAATTTTGATACAAGTGGGCAGTGAAAATGAAAAATTACATTTTTTTACACAAAAATGCAGTTCTGGCTCAAAATTTTTCATTTTCAGAAGGTATGAAGGAGAAAAAGCACCCCAAAATCTGTGCCCCAATTTCTCCCGAGTACGGCAATGCCTCACATGTGACCAAAAAATACCAGTTGGGTGCATGGCAGGACTCAGAAGGGAAGGAGTGATTTTTGGATTTTGCAGCACAGATTTTGGTGGAATGAATGGTGGGTGCTATGTTGCACCAATACAGTGGAACCCCCCCACAAGTCACCCCATTTTGCAAACTACACCCCTCAGGGAATTGATCTAGGGGTATAGTGTACATTTCAAACCCCCAGGGGTTTCACCAATTTTGATACAAGTGGGCAGTGAAAATGAAAAATTACATTTTTTTACACAAAAATGCAGTTCTGGCTCAAAATTTTTCATTTTCAGAAGGAATGAAGGAGACAAAGCACCCCAAAATGTGCCCCAATTTCTCCCGAGTACGGCAATGCCTCATGTGTGACCAAAAAGTGGCAGGACTCAGAAGGGAAGGAGTGATATTTGGATTTTGCAGCACAAATTCTGGTGGAATGATGGTGGGTGCTATGTCGCATTAGCAAGACCCCCAAAGCACCAATACAGTGGAACCCCCACAAGTGACCCCATTTTGCAAACTACACCCCTCAGGGAATTCATCTAGGGGTATAGTGTACATTTCAAACCCCCAGGGGTTTCACCAATTTTGATACAACTGGGCAGTGAAAATGAAAAATTACATTTTTTTACACAAAAATGCAGTTCTGGCTCAAAATTTTTCATTTTCATAAGGTATGAAGGAGAAAAAGCACCCCAAAATCTGTGCCCCAATTTCTCCCGAGTATGGCAATGCCTCATATGTGACCAAAAAATACCAGTTGGGTGCATGGCAGGACTCAGAAGGGAAGGATGATTTTTGGATTTTGCAGCTCAGATTCTGGTGGAATGTTGGTGGGTGCTATGTGGCATTAGCAAGACCCCCGAAGCACGGTGAAATGATGAACCTAATAATCCATAGATGTGTGGTATATTTTAAAACACTCCTTTATACATAGGCCGGGTTTGTCGGGGCAAGTTTCACAGTGGAAAATAGTTTCCTTTCTTATTCCCTTTTTATAGCAAACTTTGCACCTTTTTTGTGTCCTGCCCTTTCTTGCAGTGGAGGGGATTTCGTTTGGAAAATGCTGCCCTGGTACAATACGGGGGCCAGTACTAGAAGTACTGGGGCCCTCTGCCTGCTGGTTCCCAAATACTAGGCCCTTTATGACTTCCTCTTGAAAGTGCATAAATGTCCCCCTCTGGCCGGTAGAACGGAATAGCACGTAAGCGTTATACAGTGCCATCTGGATGATATACACGGCCAGCTTCTTGTACCAGATTTTTGTTTTCCGCAGGGCACTGTACGGCTTCAGTACCTGATCTGAAAGATCCACTCCGCCCATGTACCTATTGTAATCCAGGATACAATTAGGTTTTGAGGTGTGGGTACTGGTACCTCGTACAGGGACGGAGGTGGTACTGTCTCCGTGAATTGTTGTCAGTATAAGGACATCCCTCTTGTCCTTATATTTGACCAACAACATATTTTCGGTGCATATTCCCCTGCTTTCACCCCTTCTCATTACTTGGGCAATGTGCGTTTTTGGGAGGCCTCTTTGGTTCTTGCGCACAGTACCGCAAGCTGCTGTACCTCTTGAACCAAGGGCCTTAAACAGGGGGATGCTAGTGTAAAAGTTATCCACATAGAGGTGATAACCTTTATCCAGGAAGGGGTGCACTAAATCCCAGACAATTTTTCCACTAACACCTACGAGGGAGGGGGGGCATTCTGGCGGTTCAATTCTTGAATCCTTCCCTTCATATACCCTAAACCTGTGAGTGTACCCTGAGGTGCATTCACACAGCTTATACATTTTTATGCCATACCTTGCCCTCTTACTGGGAAGGTACTGGCGGAATTTAACCCTTCCTTTAAAATGTATAAGGGACTCGTCTATGCAAATGAATTTATCTGGGATGTACATGTCTTCAAATTTGGCACTGAAATGATCAATGACCGGCCTGACTTTGAATAGCCGGTCAAAGGTGGGATCATCTCTGGGTGGGCACTGTGCATTATCGTTGTAATGCAAAAATTTAAGGATCGTCTCAAATCGAGCCCGGGGCATGGCCATACGGTAAAATGGGGTGCTGTACAGAACATCTGTACTCCAATATTGCCTAATTTCTGGCTTTTTTACTATGCCCATATGAAACACCAGACCCCAAAACGTCATCATCTCTACTGCATCTACAGGGGTCCACCTAGCAAATGATGACGTGGGGTTTTGAGCAATAAACTGCTGGGCATATAAATTAGTTTGGTCCACCATTAAATTTATAAAATCATCAGAGAAAAATAATTTGAAAAAGTCAATTTCTCTGAGACCTGTGGAATCAAATTGGATTCCTGGCATGGCCAAAATCTCAGGAACCTGGGGCTCAAAATTGTCTGGTGGTGGGGTGCATACGAGATCAATTATTGGGGGGGGGTCTCAGCTGCTCTACGGGGGCGTCTTTGAGGGGGTCCCTCATCACCAGAGGAGGAAGAGGAGCTTAAGGCGAATCCTTCAAATTCCCCGCTTGCATCACTGGCTGTGTCAGAGTCAGAAGCAAGCATGGCATATGCCTCCTCCACTGAATACATTCTTCTGGATGACTGGGATGACATTTGGGATGACATTTGGGATGACATTTGGGATGCCATTTTTATTTTTGTGTTACTGGTAGTGAAATGTTTCAACACGTGTATAGTGTAGGGGGGGGTACAAACTTTATTTCAACCAGGGGGGTATGTAGTGTGTAGTGTGTATGTAGTGCAGAAAAAAAAAATACTTTATACAAAAAAAAAAATGAAGGGGTTAAAAAAAAAAAAAAATTGAAGGGGTTAAAAAAAAAAATTGAAGGGGTTAAAAAAAAAAAAAAGGTCCTGCGCCAAAAATTGAGCACAGATGTTGGTCAGTAACGTCCGTCACTGAACAGCGCTCAAAGGCAACAGGAATTTGATCAAAAAAAAAAAAAAATAGATCAACCCTGTGCCGAAAAAGATGATCAGTGATGTACGTCACTGATCAGCGCACAGCGGCCACAGGACACCCCCAAAATCACAGTGTGTGTAAAAAAAAAATTAAAAAAAGACCCCACAGCACACACAAAAAAAAAAAAGGTGATCAGTGATGCGACACTGATTACCAGTGAGGGGCAGCAGGTGCACAACCTTTGGTGCAACTGACAGTGCAACTGGCAGGTATATATAAAAAAAAAAAACCTCTGCACCCCTAAAAAGTTGCTGATCACCTCAGATATAGTGATCAGCACAAAAGGCGGGGGCAGCAGACACAAAATTTAGCACTCTCTATCACTCTCTGTCACTATCTCTCTCTATCTCTCTATCTCTCACTATCTATCACTCTATGACACTGCAGCAGCAGCACTGACAGTTATATATATGAAAAATAACCCCTGCACCCCCAAAAAGTTGCTGGGGGTGCACAAAAGGGGGGCAGCAGACACAAAATATAGCAGTCTCTATCACTCTCTGTCACTATCTCTCTCTATCTCTCTATCTCTCTATCTCTCACTATCTATCACTCTATGACACTGCAGCAGCAGCACTGACAGGTATATATATATATATAAAAAATACCCTGCGCCCCCAAAAAGTTGCTGATCAGTTAATTTATACTGATCAGCACAAAAGGGGGGGCAGCAGTCAGTTATATAAAAAATATATAGCACGATCTGTCACTATCTCTCTATCTCTCTCTATCTCTCTCTCTCTATCTCTCTATCTCTCTATCTATAACTCTATTACACTGCAGCAGCACAAAATATAGCACTCTCTGTCACTAGGCCTCTCTATCTCTCTCTATCTCTCTCTCTCTCTAACTCGATGACACTGCAGCAGCACAACACAGCACAACACAGCACAGGATGTCACAAGATGAAGCAAGATCCCAAGCAGTGATCAGGTAAGTATTGAGCAAGGTTCTGGTCAGTAAATGGCGACAGCTGGGCACGGTGACCGCACTGCACGCTATTCCAGACCGAAATGGCGTCTGCAGTGTAGTCCCCGTTAGTTTAAACCCCCCTCCATGGCTGTGATTGGACCAATCACGGCCTTTGGGGGCGGGCGGGGTGAGGTGGGGTGACACCAGTGTCACCCTTACACCCCGCGGTGATTGGTGCTGTACTTTACAGCACCAATCACCTCCGATCCCGTGTCACCGGCGAACGTTATTCGCCGGTGACACAGAAAACGCTGTAATTGGCTGTTCACACTGAACAGCCAATCACAGCGATCGCCGACGGGGGGGCTGCATCGCAGCCCCCCCTGGGCATGCAGGGACATGTCTGCTGTCAGGGACAGCAGACATCGTCCCTCTGTCACTGCGTCTCTAGACGCAGTGACAGTTAGAAGTCATGACGTATATATACGTCATGTGTCGGGAAGTACTTCCCGGCCATGACGTATATATACGTCAAATGTCGGGAAGGGGTTAAATGCTTGCTCTCCACTCCATAGGACATACATGTGCAATGCATTAACTGATTGTCCAAAAGCCTTTTATGAGAATATTGTGTGTGTGTGTATATATATATATATATATATATATATATATATATATATATATATATATATATATATATATATATATATATATATATATATATATATATATATATATATGAAAGTAAGGCACACATTGAGAGTGTTTAAAAATCAATTAATGTATGACAATTTTGTATATTGTATAGTGATACATATTATTATTATTTTACCATTACCTAGCTTTAGGAATGTCTGAGGAGAGCAGAAGACGACGTTCTCTCTCTTTGACCGAGGATGGAGAAACTTCACATCCACAAAGGACACAAAGAGCGGATGGTCAGGAATCCCCAGAAGAAGGAAGCTGTACAAGGGCACCAAATTTCAGTGATGAAGAGATGGAAGCTCTCATCGACCAGATAAGTGCCGAAACCCAAAAGAAAGAAGAAAAAGACTCTCTGTTTTTCGGGGCACTCTTTAGTAATTGATAGCGCAGGACAATCCCTGCGTATCCAGAATGGTCAAAAAAAAAAAATTTTTTATATAGGATGGGAAAGGGTTACACTAGGTTTAACCTGTTGGGTACATAGATGGAGAAACAGTGTCTCTGGTAGTAGAATAACCGTGAATAATTGATCTAGTTTACACAATGTACAGGAGGCTGGGGGAGTTCATGAGGAATTCCCCTCATTCTCCTAGTGAAAAATGGGTTTCTTAAAATATAACTTTTAATAATGTATTACTTAAAAAAGATTACTGGACAAACATGTAACTTGAACTAGACACACATACATAAATAACATAAAAAAGGAAGAAGAAATGCGGTGCACGATACGGTATTTTACAATTTCCGTCGTAAGATACTTAGTGATTGCCACAGAGGGCAGATACGTACACCGTTTGTCAATCCTTATACAAATATAAATATCCCGTCAGTAGTGAAGTTTCGCCAAATACAGATCTGGGATATCAGTTTAATCGATACTATAAGGGTGCTTCTTTATGTTCACCCAAATTCTGGTATCCGCTAATCTGTTGGTGTCCCACTAGTGCAGCCCGTAAGCTGGATTCTGGTGGATCTCAGCCTAGGATGGCCAGCTAATTGTAAGCTATCCCTAGGAATCTAAGAGGTAGGGTTCTGATGAGGGAAGAAAGATGCAAGAATAAGTGGGTGATCTGAGGATTCCTGTGGGGGTGATGTGAGGTGTTCCCAAACCGACTTTATATACCTTCAACAGACAGGTAGTGGGATCTGGTCAGTTCACAGAAGGTCACCCTTCCTGACTGGCAGGTCCCTCGAATCCTGTGGTCAGCTACCACCAATATAGATTGTGTGGGCTTTCTAGGTATTGTGGGGGAGCACCTCCCCTCCAGGTCTCGAAAAAGTGGTGATTGGCTCTGTATGGGCCCTTGCGTGACAGGCGGCTGCTGCCCAGCTTTATATACCTTATAACCAGACTGGAAATTAATACATGTTATCCGAGGAGGTCTCCCTTCCTCAGAAAATGTTTTCGAACATGCCTGGCAGGCTGCCACCAGTTTAAATTAGGTGGGCCCTTTGGGGTATTGCGGGTGAGCGGGCCTGTGTGCACAGCAGGGGGGTTCCTAAATAGGGAGCCAATAGATAAGGGTGCTGACCACAGAGGTGGGGGGTGAGTGCTGCCTACAGTTTAGAGACCAGCCAAGACAGAAAGGAGTAAGTAAATGAGAAACTCGAAAATGAGTTACAGGTAAGTATATGGATTAGAGAACCACTTGTTCTTTGGGTATTTTATGTAACTGGCTGTTGTCTACACGGAGTGGTTATGAATCTAATTATAGATCGAAACTGTCTTAATACAGTTCCAAGCAGTGTGCGTATAAAATATAAGCTATGCGGCTGTAGTTATATGCTGGAGATAACAGGGAAAGAAGCGTTTACTTGTGCTGCATAATAATTATGACTGTATCCATAATACCCCGGAGTAGTACAGTTTACCTTCTGACATGGGTTCATGGATACAACTACACTTCTGAGATAACATTTGCCCAGACAGTCCAAATACTGTTCCGGGTGATACACTGCTATTAAACGTTGGAGGTCACAGAAACATTGTATTTTTAAAGCGTTTAGATGCGCTACATATGAGTTACTGCTAGATACAATTTTATAGCAGATTAAGACAAATGGTATGATCACAGTGAGTCAAAGGCTCTTGTGTACAGCGTTTATAGCTGTTTGTTACTCAAGAGAAAACGCAACATAGGAGTTTATATATGCAGATTCATTAATTAGCACCTAGGTTGCCACTGGATACAGACACAGCATAGACGTTTAAACGTTGGAGATCACAGAAACAGTGTATTTTTTGAGCGTTTAAATGCGCTACATATGGGTAACAGCTGGATACAATTTTATAGCGAGTTGAAACAAATGGTATGATCACAGTGGGCCAAAGACTCTTGGGTGCAGCATTTATAGCTGTTTGTTACTCAAGAGAAAACATAACATAAGGGTTTATACATGCATATTCATTAAATAACACCTAGGTTGCCACTGGATACAGACACAGCATAGGAGTTTTAAATATGCAAGCCGGTTAATTAACACCCAATGTATACGCAGTAAATTTCTCCAGGTACTGTTGATTTAATGGAGCAGACTTTCTAGGAGTTTTAAATATGCAAACCAATTGAATATCTCCTAGTGTGTACGCAGTAAATATCTCCAGGTACTATTAATTTAGTGAAGCAGACTTTCAAAAAGCTGCTGCTATGTCCACGTTATAAGGTTACAGGTGATGCCCTGATGCTGGAATGAGCGGTTCCCTGAGAGTTCACAGTGACCAATGCAGATTCATTAATTAACACCTAGGTTGCCACTGGATACAGACACAGCATAGGAGTTTTAAATATGCAAGCCGGTTAATTAAACACCCAATGTATACAAAGTAAATATCTCCAGGTACTGTTAATTTAATGGAGCAGATTTTCTAGGAGTTTTAAATATGCAAACCAATTGAATATCTCCTGGTGTGTACGCAGTAAATATCTCCAGATACTGTTAATTTAGTGAAGCAGACTTTCAAAAAGCTGCTGCTATGTCCGCGTTATAAGGTTACAGGTGATGCCCTGATGCTGGAATGAGCGGTTCCCTGAGAGTTCACAGTGACCAATGCAGATTCATTAATTAACACCTAGGTTGCCACTGGATACAGACACAGCATAGGAGTTTTTAATATGCAAGCCGGTTAATTAAACACCCAATGTATACAAAGTAAATATCTCCAGGTACTGTTAATTTAATGGAGCAGGTTTTCTAGGAGTTTTAAATATGCAAACCAATTGAATATCTCCTGGTGTGTACGCAGTAAATATCTCCAGATACTGTTAATTTAGTGAAGCAGACTTTCAAAAAGCTACTGCTATGTCCGCGTTATAAGGTTACAGGTGATGCCCTGATGCTGGGATGAGCGGTTGCCTGAGAGTTCACAGTGCCGCTGTCCCTTAGCAGGGATCAGTATGTGTGCAAATACCTCTGAGCGCGCTGGTGCGCTCGTTGTGCCCGGAGGACCCGGGCGGCTGTTATCTACAGACTGCGGGAACTACGTCCGTGGGAGCGTTGCTCCTGTGTTGCCAGGTGCCGAATAAGCAGTAACTCACAGCGCGCTGACGCGCCCGCTGTGCTGGTAGGGTCCTGGTAGCTGCTGGCTCTGGCTGCGGGGGATAGTATGTGAAATGGCGACCCTCCACTTCCACCAACGGCCGTTTCACCTCCTGCTGAGGCTTCTTCAGGGTGTGTGGGTGTGTGTGCCGAAACCCATCAGCTTTTTGGTTCACAGGCCAAGAATGCACATCACCAATTCGACAGCTCACCTCTTCCTGGCTGCAACTCGTGGCCATGCCCTCTTCTCGCCCCACTGCAGGCGGGACATTGAATCCCGTCTGCATGTTCTCGGTCGAGCTGACAGGGTGACGCCGCTCAAACAAGCTCGACCGCCGTAACCTACAGATTGAATACCCCCTTAGGGTTTAAAATATTGCTTTTACAAGTACATTTGTAATATTTACATTTTATACATCCAAATACCTGAGAAATTCTGCCGTATCAGCACAATGCAAATCACATCCCCCTCCAAGTAATCCTAACTACCCGAAGCTGTGTAGCTTCAGCTTCCTGCATGACTGCAATGTCTTCATCCACATAATTACCTTGGCCCAGGGAACATCAGCATGCAGCATACAGCAAGCCTGGACGATCATAACTACTTCCGCTGCATGTTAAAGCAGTGTACCAGATTATCGGTCCAAACACCTAAAATTATATTTCAGCATCCCAAATGTGCATTCCACAACATGTGTGCATCATTGTAGCGGTGCTGTGAACGGCCTTGTGGAATACACAGAGGTGTCATGAGCTAAGGGAGACACCCATATCCTGAGTCACCTGCAAAACATAATCGTGGCGTTACACTGTAATGCACCATGTGTATAAATGTTTCTAAGCTTACACATGTCACTATTGAATAGTTTACAGCTTAACACTAACACGTTTTTATGGCATAAAGAGAATCTAATGTACCTACATTATACCCAGAAAGTAGAAGCACCATATGATACATAAGGATCAATTCGACTCCACTACTTCTTTTCTCCAAAAACTTACTGGTTGAAAAACCTTCTATCAACTCTACCAATCTGCTGTACAAACCAAATGTGGAACCCCAGAAATATCTGTACTTTCAGGTGTCCAGTTCGGGGTTAAGGAAGCAAGTACTATACTTCCAAAAGAAAGCTAATTCTAAGTATTATTATGTAAATATATACAAGAGTATATGTAGCAGCACATCTGTGTGCCATTAAATCTGGATACCGTATTTTAAGAAATTTTCGCCTACAATACTTGATTGGCACTGCCATTGTATATGGTACATTAAGATATTGTTTTGATATATTGTTATCACATCACCCTCTATGGCAGGCTTTCAAAACGACACACCAACAGTGCAGTTTTTAGTGATATCCAGGCATCAGCACAGATGGTTTAATCAGAATCACTCAGGTACTAATTAAGTCACCTGTGCTCAAGCCTGGATATCTACAAAACCTGCACTGTTGGTGTGCCTTGAGGACCGTGGTTGGGAAAGCCTGCTCTATGGTAATTGTGACGTCTTTTAAGTGATGAAATAAAGGTGATGTTTTGTATGCACCCACTCCTCATTCTTTCACTTACTATTTATTAAATCCTCAAGTGTGCCCCAAAAACCTACTTCATTCATGCCTTGTCTTCTCCTTGAGACACCTCTTTTGAGTATACGTACTTGTTGAACCTTTGGGAGCACCACTAACCTAGTACCACAATAGATTATCTTAAACCTATTGGTCTCATGTTGGCTGTTACTAAACTTAACTAAATTAATCAAATCCTACCATTATACCCTAGCCTGTGACAACCCAAATCTACTCTCTAGCAGTACCTACACTTTTAACAGGCAGGTTGCTAGAGGCTAAGCAAGCATTATGGTTCCTATCTACTGTAACTTGCTAGTTGAAAAGGTGAACAATTACATTGGCAACATGCCATTTAAAATATAATTTATATGTACATGATTTATAGCAAAACTCACTACATAAGCACATCACTAAGCTGGGATTTTCCCACCTTTTTTGCATTTTAAACACTCTGGAAAAAATAATCAATGCCTAGGTGCCCTCCAACGATTCATATATAATATCATTCCGTGGACAGCTGGTGTTCTCCCTGCGGAGATAGAGGCGGCACTCGAAGGACTTCAAATAGACGTTTATCGGTGAAGAGGATGCATATAAAAGACAACGTTTCAAGGCCTACATTGGCCTTTTCATCAGGTCATATAGCGTTCATAATCGGTAAAATGGATACATAAGTGAACCAGGAGCTTACCTGGGAGCGAGTTAATATAGCGTGTGTCAGGCAACCTAGGACTGGCGTTCAGAGACCAGGACTTCCGGAGGTGCGGGCTCTCATTGCACCACCCCTGGAAGGGTGTGTGAGATGTCAATCACTGCCCCGGTGTTACAGTGACTGGACGTCGGAAGCAACTGTGAATAAAATAGTGAGAAAATCAAACAATGAACATGCTATGTGAAAAAAAAAAAAAAACTATATTAAAAACAAATGGAGTAAAATAGGCACTATCTGATATCTTAGAATATGTATATTGTCTCTCATCTAGAGTACAGGACTTTGCCCGTGCTGCACCCCTTCAGTGGAACTCACTCCCTCGCTCCATTAGACTCTCCCCGACCTTGGAAAGCTTCAAACGGGCACTGAAAACTCACCTATTCATCAAAGCATACCCTTCCACTGCATAAACCAGATGGTTCTCCGACCCCTGGCTTGTTTACATCCTGCTATCTAACCACCACCCACTTGCTTGCACCTCTTGTAATCTGTCTGTCTCCCCTTCCTACTAGATTGTAAACTCCTCCGAGCAGGGCCCTCTTCCCTCCTGTTGTCAAAGCCCACTTCTCTTCACATGTCACTCACAGCTCTCCTATACTCCAACACTCAGTGACCATCTTTGTCCGCATACTCATCTCCATCATTGGCATCTAGCCTCTAGTTGTATGTTGATTGAGTGCTCACTACTTATATCCAAGCTGTAATGTGTATTGATCTGTGGCGCTCTTTATTTGTACTGTATTCTTGTTATTTATTCAATGTTATGCCAAGCTTTGTCTCCCTGTATTGTTCCTTTGTATGGCGCTGCGAAACACTTGTGGCGCCTTATAAATAAAATTATAATAATAATAATATATATATGTACTTTATACAGAACTTTTTTGGAGGACAAAGTGTTCTCGTGAACCTGTAACAAAAACGATATATAGTCCAGAATAGGGCTGTATTCCTAGCAGGTGCCTGTCCAATTGGCAGTATTATTCATATCTGCCGCTTAGTGTCCTTCCATCGGGTTTAAATGACTGGGTTTATCATGTCTTGATAAAGGGCTACCCGCCCGAAACGTTGATTTTTCACTTTACCAGTGTTATCTCATTTATTACATAGACTGCCGCCGTGCAGTTGTCAAAAACTTAGAGTGACTTCTTGCTTTCTGTGCTATACATCTCCCCTGCGAGAATGAAGAGCACCTAAGACTCTGCAAATTTTTTGCTTGAGTGCTGGGATCTCCTGCTTGTGTGTGTATATATATATATATATATATATATATATATATATATATATATATATATATATGTTGGGTGTCTCCTTTAACAGAGAGCGGTCTGCACACCAGTTTGAAGAAAAAACATCTTTATGTAATGAAAAAGTTTATTCACTATATGCTAGGCTGTTAGGCCTTTGGCTGTGTAGTCTTCTAGCTGTGAAGTATTCTAGTGTAAAGTATGCAGACTTTAGTAATATAACATAGGAGATATACAGGAGATGAACACGAGGGAAACAGGAGGACAAAGAACACTTAGTCATCCATCTGCAACCCCAGCAATCAACATACTGCAGTGAGTTTCCTGCCTCATCATCACCTACAGTCTGCACAACCTGGACACTGATCTCCATGCTGAACTAAATGCTGTCACACACTGCTTCTGTCTCCCTTATACATTAACTATACTTCCTGTAGGCTCTCCACGCTTCCAGTATATCACCCTCTCACTACTCATTCTAGGCCACTCCAACCTCATTCTATATCACTACTCTGATCAACTTTACACAGTAATATGGCTCCTAGATCCAGTCCCATACCAGTCCTTGCTATCAGGTCTCACCCCCTCTCAACCTCCACACCTTTCACACGCACCCACAACCCTCACAACCTAATTACTATCTCACCTGTCCCCTCCCTTCCTTTCTCCTGTGCTCTCTGGAATGCTAGATCAGTCTGCAACAAGCTCCCAACTATCCACGACCTCTTTATCTCCCACTTTTTTAACCTTCTTGCCATCACTGAAACCTGGCTGTCCGCATCTGACACTACCTCCCCTGCTGCCCTCTCTTATGGAGGCCTCTCCTTCACACACTCGGTCAGACCGGATGGCCGCCAGGGTGGAGGAGTGGGCATCCTCCTCTCCCCCAACTGCACCTTCCGCGCCATCCCACCTGAGCCCTCCCTCACATTCTCCACCTTTGAGGTACACACTATCCGCCTCTTCTACCCCATTCACCTCCTTGTGGCTGTAATCTACCGCCCCCCTGGCCCCTGCTCCCCTTTCCTTGATAACTTTGCTGCGTGGCTTCCACACTTTCTCGCCTCTGACCTCCCCTCTATCATCCTCGGTGACTTTAACATTCCTATTGATATCAATAACGCTGCCTCCTCTAACCTTCTTGACCTTACCACCTCCTTTGGACTTTCTCAATGGACCTCCACCCCCACTCATAATCTCGGACACTCCCTTGACCTAGTCTTCACCCACCATTGTAATCTCTCTGATTTCTCTAATTCTTCCTTCCCACTCTCTGACCACAATCTGCTCTCTTTCACCCTCTCATCCTCCCCTCTCCCCTCATCGCCCAGACCCACAGTCACCAGACGTAACCTCGGGTCTCTTGACCCCACTGTCCTGTCTTCCCTGGAGACTTTCCTCTCTCCTCTCTCAACCATGACTTGCCCCAACCAGGCTGCCTCTTTCTATTACTCTTCTCTCACCTCTGCTCTCGACTCTGTAGCCCCCCTCCACACTGTTCCCCTTCGACGCTCTAAACCACAACCCTGGCACAACAAAATAACCCGTTTCTTGCAAAAATGTGCACGCTCTGCTGAACGCCTCTGGAGGAAATCTCACTCTCTGGAAGACTTCCTCCATTTCAAGTTTATTCTCTCCTCCTACAGCGCTGCTCTCTCCTATACCAAACAATCTTTCTTCAAATCTCTCATCTCTTCCCATTCCTCCAATCCCCGACGTCTCTTTGAAACTTTCAACACTCTACTTCGCCCTGCACCACCCCTCCTCCCTTCATCCCTCACTGCCACTGACTTTGCCTCCTTCTTTCTCTCTAAAATTGAGGTAATCCGACATGATATCTCCTTCCTTACCCCCTCTGCTGCCCACCCACCCCAATCATCCTCCCCTACCAACTACCCCACTCTGTCATCCTTCTGCCCTACTACAGCTGAGGAAGTCCGCTCCCTCATCTCATCCTCTCCCCCCTCTACCTGTCCCTTGGACCCTCTCCCCTCCCGTCTCCTCAGTTCCCTCTCCCCCACTGGCAGCTCCCACCTTGCTCACCTCTTTAACCTATCTCTTTCTACTGGCATCTTTCCTTCACCCTTCAAACACGCTCTGGTCTCGCCTATTCTTAAAAAACCTAACCTGGACCCTTTTTCTCCCACAAGCTACCGCCCTATCTCTCTTCTCCCATTTGCCTCTAAAATACTAGAACGGCTGGTTTACAGGCGTCTCACCAGCTACCTGTCTGACCACTCCATCCTAGATCCCCTTCAATCTGGCTTTCGCCCACTTCATTCCACTGAGACTGCCCTAGTGAAAGTCACCAATGACCTGCTGTCAGCCAAATCCAAGGGTCACTTCTCCCTGCTTATCCTTTTGGACCTATCTGCTGCCTTTGACACTGTGGATCACCCTCTCCTCCTCCACACACTCCAA
Source organism: Crinia signifera (assembly GCF_055691185.1). Taxonomy (NCBI): domain Eukaryota; kingdom Metazoa; phylum Chordata; class Amphibia; order Anura; family Myobatrachidae; genus Crinia; species Crinia signifera. The sequence goes on along the minus strand of NC_139220.1, from coordinate 306,218,969 downwards.
AACATTGGCCTCTCTGGCACAGTCTTCAACTGGTTTTCCTCTTACCTCTTCAACCGTTCCTTCTCAGTCTCTGCCTCTGGCTCTACCTCACCACCTTCTATCCTTCCTGTCGGGGTCCCTCAGGGTTCCGTCCTTGGCCCCATTCTGTTCTCTCTGTACACCTCCTCTCTGGGTGCACTCATTAACTCCTTTGGCTTCCAATATCACCTCTATGCAGATGACACCCAAATCTACCTCTCCTCTCCTGATCTGTCCCCCACTGTTTTCTCTCAAGTTTCCAACTGCCTCGCTGCCATCTCTACCTGGATGTCTGAGCGATTTCTGAAGCTGAATATGGACAAAACCGAACTTATTATCTTTCCCCCACCCAGAGCTATGCCCCCTACTAATATCTCTATCACTGTTAACAACACCATCATCTCCCCTGTTCCCCAACTCCGCTGCCTGGGTGTCACTCTTGACTCCTCCCTCTCCTTTGCACCCCACATCCAAACGCTGGCCCATTCTTGCCGGTTCCAGTTACGCAACATTGCTCGCATCAGGCCCTTTCTCTCACAGAGTGCAACTAAGCTGATCATCCACTCATTGGTCATCTCACGGCTTGACTACTGTAATGCTCTTCTCACTGGCTTTGCTCAATCCCAACTAGCTCCTCTCCAATCTGTCCTCAATGCTGCAGCCAGGCTTATCTTCCTCTCCCGCCGCTCTAATTCTGCTACTCCCCTTCAACAAAATCTGCACTGGCTTCCATTCCCCTACAGAATCCTCTTCAAACACCTCACACTCACATTCAGGGCCATCTCTAATTCCATTGCTCCATATATCTCTAACCTCATCTCCATTCATACACCCTCCCGCCCTCTACGGTCAGCTGACGACTGTCGTCTCTCCTCCACCCTGATCACTGCTTCCCATGCTAGAGTACAGGACTTTGCCCGTGCTGCACCCCGTCAGTGGAACGCACTCCCTCGCTCCATTAGACTCTCCCCGACCTTGCAAAGCTTCAAACGGGCACTGAAAACTCACCTATTCATCAAAGCGTACCCTTCCACTGCATAAACCAGCTGGTTCTCCGACCCCTTGCCTGTTTCCTGCTATCTAACCACCACCCCCTCGCTTGCACCTCTTGTAATCTGTCTGTCTCCCCTTCCTACTAGATTGTAAGCTCCTCCGAGTAGGGCCCTCTTCCCTCCTGTTGTCAAAGCCCACTTCTCTTCACATTTCACTCACAGCTCTCCTTTACTCCAACACTCAGTGACCATCTTCATCTGCATACTCCTCTCCATCATTGGCCTCAAGCCTCTAGTTGTATGTTGATTGAGTCCTCACTACTTATATCCAAGCTGTAATGTGTATTGATCTGTGGCGCTCTTTATTTGTACTGTATTTTTGTTATTTATTCAATGTTATGCCAAGTTTTGTTTCCCTGTATTGTTCCTTTGTACGGCGCTGCGAAACACTTGTGGCGCCTTATAAATAAAATTATAATAATAATAATAATAATAATAAAAAGATAAAGCACATGGCATTACAATGGAATCAAAACAAGTAAAAAAGTTGCAGGTTACTTATCCAAAACCCATCACAACAGTGTAACGTTACAGGGGGACCTGCCACCAGCTCCAAAGCATGAATACCTGACAGCCTGTTTCGGTGGTGCAACCACCTTCCTCAAGGGTATGAGTATAACTGAATTGCTAGCCATATATAGAGGCCCAGATGGTGCCAAAATCGGCCAAACAGCACTCACCTGTCAAATCACCTCACCTGGTGTACCTGTGCCCTGGAACGCACGTGAACCGCACTTCCGGTTCCGGGACCGGCATATCAAAATATAACAAGTGTAAAGAATAAACTGGATATACGTACATAAACGGCCTGTGTAACACCGCCCGCTGGTCTTGCCGTATAGGTCCACCACCGCTCACCCCCTCCGGCATGAGCAGCGTGTCCAAAAGCGTGACCGCTAGCGTGTAGATGCCTTACTGCCGCTGGAGCGCATCCAGTCAGGCCGTGGAACGCACGGCCAAGACACAAGCGCCAGCTAAGGCAGGGCAAACAAAACAGGATGTAGTAGTACATCAAATAGAAGCTAACATGTGACATACTGCCGCTGGAACGCCCACAGTCAGAACGTGGAACGCACGGCCATGACACAGGCGTCAGCCCAGGCAGTTTCAGGAAGTTACAGAACACTAATAGATAGCAGGTACGTGCGGAAAAATGGATCTAAATGAATTAGTCCCAAGGTAGAGGGCAGACATATGGTGAGTGACGGGCTGTCTGTTACCGATAATGGCCCACATCATCGGCCCAAAAATGAGAATGCTTTCACCTCATGATCATCAATCATCAAGATTCTAAACAATGCCATAAAGTAAATCAATATATAAATACATTTGTAAAAACCACACACCAAGATGTGACTTAATATGCACCAAACTGTACAATAGATGTGATAAAGAAAAGAGAGAGATATATAGAGGGTACGCCACTAATGTGGTACATGTTATATCAGTCTAGCACAAGAAGGGTTCTGCTAGCTAGTGAAGCCACCCAATGTATAGAATAAAGTCATCACCAGTATAATTAATACCTAATAAGTATATATACACAAGTAGTCCCACTAAAGAAAGACATTCAAATTAATTTCTTCATTCAAGCCCTCCGGGGCTAAGGAATTCAGATTATATATGAATTCACATTCCTTCTGTAGTAGAGTGAGGTGACGATCACCTCCTCTTTTGGGGGCCTTAATTTGAAAAAGGGGCATGAACTTGAAGTCCTTCATTGTATGGCCAACTTCAAAAAAATGTCTGGCCACTGGTGGGGTAGTGTGGTCACGAATAGTCATTGCTTTCTTAATGGAGGAGCGATGCATTCCTATTCGCTCCTTAAGCATCCGGATAGTTTTTCCGACATACAGGTATTTGCAAGGGCATAAAATAACGTATATAACAAACTTGCTATCACAGTTCATACGCTGTTTTAGCTTGAACTCGATGCCTGTCTTAGGATTGCAAAAAGAATCACCCATTAACATATACTGGCAATTGACGCAGCCACTGCATCTGAATGCACCGCTCTTGCATCCAAGCCATGCACCTTTCTTTGGGGTCGGGCTGATATCAGAGAATGTGATCTGGTCCTTAAAGTTGCTACTTCGTTTGTAGGCAAACATCGGGATTTCACTACAAAAAGTGCCCATTACTGGGTCAGATTCCAGTATATGCCAGTGCTTAAGTACCACTTCCCTCAATTTGGTCGATGCTATAGAGAAGGTCGTAGGGAAAATCATCCTCTTGACGGTTTTATCCCTCTTAGGTTGTGATAACAACGTTCTTCTATCCAATTGGAGACATTTATTGATGGCCTCTTCCACTTCCAGAATGTCATAACCTCTGGAGATAAAATCATCACCCATCACCCTCAATGCTCTTGGTAGTTCGTCGGGGTTCGAGGTTATCCTCACAACTCGAAGAAGCTGTGAGTAGGGTAACCCTCTTTTTAATGCGGGTGGGTGAAAGCTCTCAGCCCGTAAGACGGAGTTGGTGTCAGTCATTTTTTTTATAAATAGCTGTTGACAATTATATAAAAAACCGACTGACACTAGGGGATCCTGTGCATCTTGGACCTGCTTGACCGACAGAGGTAACGTTGGACACCTTAACCTTTCACTTTGTCCGGACCTTTAACATCTATTTTTGTGACTGTGTTGATGCCCTTACGTTGCCTCCTGGGTCAACTGGTCCTTTTTGCCTTTGCTTTTTTTATTTTTATACAATCATTTTTTACCGAAATGTTTTTATCTTTTTTGTATATATGTATTTGCATTGTAAGTACCTATAGTCCAACTATGGACATTTTGTAAAATAAAAATTTTCCAGTCTACCCATCATTTTTCCTTGTTTTTTGGGGTTACCAACATCCACATTGAGAGAATTTTTGTGGAAACAAAATACAAAGGCCCTTTTGGTATTACAAAGAAACCTTGATGCGTCTGGCTCCAGTCTAAAACACCATGAGTGTGGTACGCTATCCTCTCTAAGACCTCTACCTTGAATCATATATAAAGATACCTTGATGTGTTTTCATCCACCATCTTGGATGTGAGTGGGGGTACGCCAATATATATTTCATTCCCTGATATATAACTTTGGGATAACCTCCATGAAAGATACCTTGATGAGATTTAACCCACCGAGTAACCAGTGAGTGGGGGTACGCTTATCTATCCTTTCTGTCAGCAAATAAAAGTGTGTTTGAAAAAGATACCTTTATGGGATTAAAATATATAACGCTTAAGTGAGTAGAGGTACGCCCCTGGAGTAGACCTCGTGACAAACATAGAATTTGGGAGAAATCAACTCTTCTATCATACCTTGAACTTATTATCAATTTTTATTGAATTTCATTTGTTCACACAATGTATATTTTCTTCATTTTATGACTTTCTTGAGAGACATACGAAAAAAACACGGATTTCACACCTTAAAAGAATTCCTTCAAGGGACCGATACACTTACCTCCCTCCCATTGAGACATATGAAAGGGAAGTACTCCTGACCTTATACTTGTGCACATTGATTTTGTTCACTTTATTTTCACGATATTTTTGTATTTAGCACTTTTAATTTTAGCACTGTGTACTGTTTCTGGATCTTAAACCATTTCTTACATTTTCATTAGAACATGCTCATCAAATCACACGGCCCACACAAATGTCTCTCAGTTTGTTAGCAATTCAAAGGTGAGCATCTACATGGGGGAGATGAATTATCCAATGGGTTGAAGTATAGAGGAAAGCTTCTCTTGAGATCACCTGGTGCTTCTGCTGTCTGGGTATGAATACAGCACCAAATATTCCCTCCTGGTCTCCAAGAGGTACTAATCCGGCCAATCACTGCTTAGCTGCTGCGGACTTTCTGATGACTCTCTGCCTGGACAATAGGTGACTAATGAACAAAAGGTCCCTTTGGTGACATAACAGGAGGCCAGAGATTGCCGTGATCTAATTACAATACAAGGTGTTACCCTGCTAGGGTGTAATTAGCATTTCCCATTGTAGTAAGTGACTTTAGGAATATTTACACCTCATTTACAAGACTAAGTAGGAGAAGCTGCTGTGGTGAATGACTGTATTCTAATGTTATGTGCCCCTAATTTACATGTCACCTCTCAGTGTAAGAATTCCTGCAGGGCATCCTGGGAACTACTGCGGAGAGATGGGGAGGAGTGACTATAAATAGGCTGTATCAGGCCACTGGGAGCTGATGGAGGAGCTGCTGGATCAGTTACTGGTTGGAGAGCTGGGAGGAAGGAGGAGTAAGAGAGAGACAGAGGAAGGATCTCCAGAGGTAATTATGTTACTGTATGTATTATAATAAATTGATAGATAAACTAATATATATATATATATATATATATATATATATATATATATATATATATATATATATACACATATATATATATATATATATATATATATATATATATATATATATTATTTAGAGGTATTTTACTGTGATCAAAATTTACCATAACAATGATTATTTATTCAGTTTTATAATAAGTACAGTAAAATGGTACATTGCGGTACAATATATATCCTACAGATGGAGTCGGCATCAGCGTACAGCGGACCGGCTGATGGGGATGAGTTAGCGGCTCACATGCTCACATGTCTAAGTCAGCAAAACATATATTCTATTATTTTCTAACCTGACACACTTCATGTGGTGTCAGAGGCAAGTATTAAATGGATGGTGGCTTGAGATGGCGTCTGCGTTGCTGATGGGCAGCTCCCTGTGGATGGTCCAGAATGAGCGCTTGCAGGCACTGTGAGGGGGAGCACTGGGCAACTGAAGGGTGGAAGTTCAGCGGGAGTCAGAGGCTACCTGCACTGCACTTGTGGCAGAAATCAGGCTAAGAAGCAGGCGGAAGTGATGTTTTAAAGTATATCATCTCCTTGGCAACACTCTCCTCTCCTAACTGCCCCCACTCACTCGCCTCTAATAACTGCTCCTGTTCATACTGCTCTCCTAATTACCCCTGCTCATTTTTCTCCACTAATTGCTCTTGCTCACACTCCTCTCCTAACTGTCCTTACTCACACTCCTCTCCTAACTGCCCCTGCTCACACTCCTCTCCTAACTTCTCCTAATCACACTCCTCTCCTAACTGCCCCTGCTCACACTCCTCTCCTAACTACCCTGCTCACACTTCTCTTCTAACAAGCCACTGATCACACTCCTCTCATAACTGCCCTTGCTCACACTCCTCTGCTAACTGCCCCTGCTCACACTACTCTCCTACCTGCCCCTGCTCACACTCCTCTCCTAACTGCCCCTGCTCACACTCCTCTCCTAACTGCACCTGCTCACACTACTCTCCTACCTGCCCCTGCTCACACTCCTCTCCTAATTACACCTGCTTACACTACTCTCCTAACTGCCCCTGCTCACACACCTCCCCTAACTGCCCCTGCTCACACTCCACTGCTAACTGCCCCTGCTCACACACCTCCCCTAACTGCCCCTGCTCACACTCCTCTCCTAACTGCCCTTGCTCACACTCCTCTCCTAACTACCCCTGCTCTACCAACCTGCCCCTGACAGGAAGTGAGTAATGCACACCCTCAGGTCAGAGAATGGGATTATACAATTCCTATAGAAGCCTCAATAGATTGTGTATTATACTCAGTATCAGTAACTGCTGCAGGATGATAGAGGTCTCCATGCTGCACATATGACTGGGTATTATACTCAGTATCAGTAACTGCTGCAGGATGATAGAGGTCTCCATGCAGCACATATGACTGGGTATTATATTCAGTATCAGTATCTACTGCAGGATGATAGAGGTCTCCATGCTGCACATGTGACTGGGGATTATACTCAGTATCAGTATCTGCTGCAGGATGTTAGAGGTCTCCATGCTGCACATATGACTGGGTATTATACTCAGTATCAGAGTCTGCTGCAGGATGTTAGAGGTCTCCATGCGGCACATATGGCTGGAAATAGGGATATAGCAATTTGGTGACATACATATTTAAAAACACAATTTTAAATGCCTAGGTCATATGAGTTAGTGCATATAAATGTACATTATATTACTGTATAGTAGAATTACCTCAGTTATCTTAAATAAATATTTTAAATATATATATGTATTTTCTTTCAGGACAAATAAGTAACAAGACACTTTGGAAAGATACTTTGTTCTCAGATCAAGTCACCTACAGACGTCCTTTCTTCTTACACCTCTGGGGGACTCACTGAGCTATTCTCATTTCCTGCATAGGAGAAACCTTCTGAAGCTAATTTATATCTCATCTAATACATGATGAGTCTGACAGGAGAGAGACCACATCTGTGCTCTGAGTGTGACAAATGCTTTACATATAAATCACAGCTTCTCATCCATCAGAGGAGTCACACAGGAGAGCGACCATTTACATGTTCTGAATGTAGCAAATGTTTTACCGTAAAGTCAGATCTTGTCAGACATCAGAGGATTCACACAGGAGAGAAACCATATACGTGCTCTGAATGTTGCAAGTGTTTCATACAAAAGTCACATCTTGTTAATCATCAGAGGATTCACACAGGGGAGAAACCATTTAAATGTTCTGAATGCAGCAAGTGTTTTACCCAGAAGGCCGACCTTGTTAAACATCAGAGGAGTCACACAGGAGAGAAACCATTTAAATGTTCTGAATGTACCAAGTGTTTTACCCAGTACCACGTCCTTGTTGAACATCAGAGGATTCACACAGGAGAGAAACCATTTAGTTGCTCAGAATGCAGCAAGTGTTTTAACAGTAAGCGTAATCTAATTAGACATTAGAAGAGTCACACTGGACAGCAGTCATTTACATGCTCTGAGGGAATAAATGTATAATGTGTTTCTCAAGCTCCCTTGTATCACTGCCCTGTATTACTCACATAGGGCGGTATTCAATGTGAATACCGGCGACGTGCAGCGAATCCTGTTTAGGATGCGCTGCACATTCGCCATGTTCCGGAGCCTCGCCGGCTCCGGTATTCAACGAGTCAGGGGCTCGCTGCCCCTGACCGGCGAATATGAGCTCCTGCGGCGAGCCTGAGGACGGTGGCAGGCAGAGAGATGGAAGTCTCCCTGCCTGCCCCAGAACGTTTGTGGGTGGGAGGTGGGCTCCCCGGGTGCCAGGCAGCACAGGCTGCCCCCCGGGGGTGCTAGCAGGGGACCGGGTATATTTACTACACCCGATCATGCATATGTAACGAACGGGTGCAGTGAATATATGAATATCTAATGAGCGGCTCGGCTCCGGCGCCCCCCGCTGGCTGGTCAGTGTAAAAAAAATAAAAATAAATTTAAATTAAATATATATTCATGTACTTACAGCACATGAATAAAAATAGCATGCCCCTCCTCAGAATAAAATTCCTGATTTTTTTACACCAAATTTAAAAAACGAAACACTTTATTTTAAAAGTTCACATTCCACTTCACCATAAAAAGATAGCGATTGCTACTCGGTGAATCATGGAGAAAAAAACCTTGAAATGTATTCTCCATCTGGTCATTGAATAGGGTGATTCATCGTTTTTATCAAAAATTCACCTTACAGCACAAAATCGCCATAAAAATTTGGCGAATCAGCCTCATTGAATACCGCCTATAGTTGTGGTGGCAGCTTTCAGTGCTGGTCACCTGAGGGAGTAATTCAATTGTTATTGCATTAGGGCACAAAACTCTTCTGGCCCCGATACTTCAGCCTGCAGCCTCCAGAGGTGGTGGCAGAAATGTGTGACAGGTGACCCGCATGGTTTTTATGTCATACCTAGAATGTTAGATGGGTTTAGCTGCTTTACACTGCTACACTCGGGACCTTATTCAGGTCTGCTCATAGGGCCGATTACTTGGGGACCAATGTTTTGTATATGTGTACGCACAGCCACATTTTGTGCATACATCTGGTGTTTGCGGCCAAGACGGACAGACTGATCATCGGGTTCCTGCACCCAAAATTGTGGTTGAATGGCGAGTGGAGCAATGGGGAGGCGGGCCGAGGTACTCGCCAATAGGAGTGCCCAGCATTTCATGGGCATTCCCAGTGACGTGGGCGCAGGGTGCGGGCAGCTGACATATCGGATATCAGCTGCCCACCCACTTCCTCCTGAATGTATATACATATAGACGAAATGGGGTTATTGGAGGTTCAATCGCACAAGACTTTGTCACAGAGATATAGAATAATTTGAGAGAGGCCCCCTGTGGGTAGCAATATCGTTTAGATAACAATAGGGATGCAGGGGTGTGCAACCACAGACAATGATTTGGACAGAGTATATTAGGAGACAGAGTAGGGATTGTCACGATTATGGTGCACCATAGAAAAATAACTATTAGACTTAAAATATACCTTTTATTAGGTTTATTTAAAACTGCGAAATATACAACCTAACATATAACATGAAACAGTGAATTACAGTGATGGTTAAAAACTGCACGTGCGGTATTGACATGCAATACCTCCCTGTGTGTGAATCACCTCTCCTTTTATCACCTATTAGTACTACCCTGTATGTATCTGATGGCTTAATATAGCCTTTATAGCAGATATCAGCGGGTTGAAGTGTTCAGGTAAATAAATTGGGTGATATTTGTTAGTGTCTCTGGGTGTCTGATTTTTTATTATTATTTATTATTATTAGGATATGATAGTATCTCTATGTCCGTGCCAAAGGTGGCAGCAATCAATGATTTTATAAATAAATTCCTTGGTGTGGAGAGTAGTGGCTTGAAATTGGACCAATGTCCAAATCTCCTGATGTGTATGGCTTATTGTACGTATTGGGGCCAGATTGGATTGGTTTCACCAATTTTGTTTTCCCACGTATATCTACTTATAAGCCAGTGACGGTTATCCCGTGGATGTGATCTTGAGTTTTATTAGGGGGGGATAATGTCCCAATTGGGTCCCCTCTCACACTTGGTCACAGCAGAGATGTTTTTTGCACTATCTCAACACACTCTATAGTACAGATTGGTTGATTGCTTGTTAATTAACCGTTATATGAACGGTATTTGTCATAGGTATTTTGTGTTGTATAGCGTGTTTTAGTATTTTAGCCGGTAGCCTGATCTGATTTGCCTCCTCAATAAATAGTCTGCTGATGGAGTGTTTGCACTTGCTCACAGCGGGGTTCTGCGGCAGTATTGGGGAACAGGTGTATGTATTATCCTGTTCTGCTGCCAGAATCAGCCCCTAGTGCGGCAGTATATCTCCTTTAATCAGCTTTAGTTAGTATTTGACTATAAATGATTTAAGCAGGGATTAGGAGCTGCTCAGTGTCAGCAGTTATATTGGTGTAACAATTGGGTATTCCCTGAGTGGGGGTTAGGGACCGGGTCCTATATACCTCAATAGAGTCCCTAAGTTAGTCAGGCTGTTGATGTGTATACAATAAATATCGCTACAACGTTACCTCATTTTATACATTAGTAAATATTTAATGCAGGTATTATGTTGTCTAGCGTATGTTTGTTATTCCGGCAGGTAGCCTGACCTATTGCACCCTCCTCAAAAAGTACTCCGCTGTTGGGGTGTGTTTAATCATTCACAGCGGGGTTCTGCGGCGGTATTAGGGAACAGGTATATGTGTTACCCTGTTCTACAGCCAGAATCAGCCCCCTGTGCGGTAGTGTGTACCCCTAAATCAGCTATGGTTAATTGTCAACTGTATAGTTTAAACAAGGATATTGAGCCGCTTGATATCGGCAGTTATATTGTATAACAGTTGTGTGCTCCCTGAGTGGAGGTTAGGGACCGGGTCCTAATCACCTCAAAGGAGTCCCTAAGTAGGTCAGGCTATTAGTACATATACAGCAGGTATCACTACAACATCAAATCATTAGGTACATTAGAGTCCTGATAAGGACTAGTATTCAGACAGACACAACATTAAATGGTGGTAGTAGGAGTCCTAAAAAGGACTATATCAGGACACACAGGGAAGTAAGCATGCAAAGCGACCGCACGGCTGTGTTGGCCGGCGTACGCTTCGCAGATCTTCCTCAGGGCAACTGTTGCCCTGAGGAAGATCTGCGAAGCGTACGCCGGCCAACACAGCCGTGCGGTCGCTTTGCATGCTTACTTCCCTGTGTGTCCTGATATAGTCCTTTTTAGGACTCCTACTACCACATAATACCTGCATTAAATATTTACTAATGTATAAAATGAGGTAACGTTGTAGCGATATTTATTGTATACACATCAACAGCCTGACTAATTTAGGGACTCTATTGAGGTATATAGGACCCGGTCCCTAACCCCCACTCAGGGAATACCCAATTGTTACACCAATATAACTGCTGACACTGAGCAGCTCATAATCCCTGCTTAAATCATTTATAGTCAAATACTAACTAAAGCTGATTAAAGGAGATATACTGCCGCACTAGGGGCTGATTCTGGCAGCAGAACAGGATAATACATACACCTGTTCCCCAATACTGCCGCAAAACCCCGCTGTGAGCAAGTGCAAACACTCCATCAGCAGACTATTTATTGAGGAGGCAAATCAGATCAGGCTACCGGCTAAAATACTAAAACACGCTATACAACACAAAATACCTATGACAAATACCGTTCATATAACGGTTAATTAACAAGCAATCAACCAATCTGTACTATAGAGTGTGTTGAGATAGTGCAAAAAACATCCCTGCTGTGACCAAGTGTGAGAGGGGACCCAATTGGGACATTATCCCCCCCTAATAAAACTCAAGATCACATCCACGGGATAACCGTCACTGGCTTATAAGTAGATATACGTGGGAAAACAAAATTGGTGAAACCAATCCAATCTGGCCCCAATACGTACAATAAGCCATACACATCAGGAGATTTGGACATTGGTCCAATTTCAAGCCACTACTCTCCACACCAAGGAATTTATTTATAAAATCATTGATTGCTGCCACCTTTGGCACGGACATAGAGATACTATCATATCCTAATAATAATAAATAATAATAAAAAATCAGACACCCAGAGACACTAACAAATATCACCCAATTTATTTACCTGAACACTTCAACCCGCTGATATCTGCTATAAAGGCTATATTAAGCCATCAGATACATACAGGGTAGTACTAATAGGTGATAAAAGGAGAGGTGATTCACACACAGGGAGGTATTGCATGTCAATACCGCACGTGCAGTTTTTAACCATCACTGTAATTCACTGTTTCATGTTATATGTTAGTTTGTATATTTCGCAGTTTTAAATAAACCTAATAAAAGGTATATTTTAAAGTCTAATAATTATTTTTCTATGGTGCACCACAATCGTGACAAACCCTACTCTGTCTCCTAATATACTCTGTATATACATATATAAGGGACCTTAGAGTCACTTTATATATGCGTGCACGCGCCACATCATCAGATGGTCGGCGACCAGCAGCGAGGTGATGCGAGGGGACACGGTGCTACGTTTCAGTGTCCATGTCAACTGTAATAGAAAACAACAACAAGTGTCTGCGGCGCTAGGGAATAGCATAGTGTGTACCGGGCAGTGTTACTTCTGCAGCCACCGTGCTGGACGATTGCCAACCGCCACAATATTACCACAGATAAACAAATAGCACGGGCGCTGAAGTGATACACTATGACAACCAATAAAATCAGTGGAGTTTATTAAGTACACAAAGCACAAAATCTAATATTACTGTACTAATGCACAATGTGATGTTGATGAAATTAAATTGGAAAATTAAATAAAATAAAATACAAAATAAAAATAAATATAAAATGAAAAAATAAAAATAAAGGAAAAATGGAAATAAGCATAAACATAGCTAATTAGCACCACTTAAAATGTCAGCCTTGTGATAGGCACATATCAGTGCCCATAGAAATTCAGTGCAATCAACCGCGTTTTAATGATATGTCCTAATGCACATATTTGAGCTAAGGATATCCTTATAAATGATGAATCTCTGACTTTGATGTGACAAGCGCATCCAGCGCTTAGCAATGTGAGCCAATGAGCCCGGCAAACTGTTGTATATAATGTCAAAGTGAGCAATAGATTGTATATTACCGGTCCTTGGTGGGTCACCACTCGGCTAGATGATCGCCGCTTTGTGGGGGATTTGAAGTGGACCTTAACACCCAGGGGCTTGCGCCGCTTAAGGTGTGATGTGGTGCGGCTACAGTGAATGTTGCACCTAGCATGTGAGCTTCCCTCTGGTGTTAGCGTCTGGGGTATCTGACCTCAATGCGTCCCGGCGGCTGGTTGCCGTTTTCTCTCACTGGACCCTCGTGGTGTGGCGATACTGTAGGAGACTCTGCCACAGCTCCAGTCGTGCTGCAATATGGGTGCCTCACGGGGTCACTTGCGGTGCTGTTGTCCCGCGCGGCCATCTTCCAGATCACAGACTCCTTGCAAAACGCATTTCTCCGCTCACTGGGCGGCTTTTTAAATTCCAGAGAAGAAGTCTGGTCATTTAGCATTAAATACCTGCCTTCTTATTTAGGTCGGGTGTTTTGGATCTCAATTTGCCCATCATGGTTTCCTTTTCAGAGCCGGTATATGATCCAATCATAGCTCTATTTGTAATCCATTTTATTTGATATTTTACGTCGGCAGCATAAGTTCAGCCAGAAACATTTTTGTCTGTAATGTATATGCATATACAGTAAATAAAAATGGTAACATAGATAAACATATATAAATATAGCTAAAAATAAAATAAAAAGTTAAATAGAATAAAATAAAATAAATGAAAGAAAAAAGCAAAAAGCATGTTAAAAATATAAAGTAATAAATAATAATTGTAAATATAAATATACAGTCCATCGGCAAGCCATTTTGCCGATGGAATATTTTATTTCACTTTTATCCATTTATTGCAGAAGAGGCATGAACACTCATAGATGCATAAATAAATAAAGACTATATAAATAATAAATTATATCATATATTATTATATATTGTATCATGTTGAAATTATACCGACAGTTCACAGAGATTACTTTGATGCATTTAATCTACACAGTTGTTACTTCAATGCATTTAATCCACAGGTGTTACTTTGATGCAATTAATCCACATATATATATATATATATATATATATATATATATATATATATATATATATATATATATATATATTCTATGTATTTAATCCACACATAGTCAGACATATTACTGTAAATTGTGGGATTAGATACTAATATCCAATGGAACCATATTTCCCACTAAAATTCAACCAGAATATAATAACAAATTACATATAAAACTATTACCTGACAGTCAGTATTATATGAGTCGGGAGGGAAAAGAGTATTATTAGAGAGGCTTAGATGACAAAAAGGGATTTCACATGCTAAAAACATCTAGATCATATAGGAGATAAACGGAAACGGAGCAGAGTCACACATGCATTATACAGGTAGACCTTTAAAAAATCTCACAGACAGAATTTCTAAATAAATTCAAGGTCAATATTCTCATTTAGACCCTGTGGTTTTAGGGATTGCAGCTTCCTGTCTGCATAGCCTCCTGAACCTGTCTCTCCCTCGGCTAGTAGCTGGAACATGTTCTACCCCAACCACTACCATTCCTTTGGGGTCACCATTGTGTGCCTTTAGGTAGTGTCTTGGGACACTGTGGTTAGTGCAGTGATTTAGAATATCCCTTCTATGCTCCAGTATCCTACTCTTAAGGGTTCGTGTAGTACCTCCAATGTAGTACATTTGGCAAGGGCATATCAACAAATAAATGACAAACTTGGTGTTACAATTAATGAAGGATTCTATATCATATGATTTTCTAGAGACTGATGCTTCCACTGTACGCCTTTTATTGCTCACATATGTGAAAGTTGTGTATTTTGAGTGGTTACATCTAAAAAAAAAACGTGTACTTCAGGTCCTATCATAGTTCTTTGTGTTAATTTTGTATTATTACCTGGCTGGCCACCTTTCACCCCTTGAGTGGTAGGTTTTGCTGGGGCAGGAAAAACCTACCAGGGCAGGTTTGTCCTGCCCCAGCAAAACCCACCACAGTTGGAATCCCCCTCCCTCACCTCTGCTCCGGCGTCAGTACGCCGGAGCTTCCCTGCTGTCCCCGCTGCCTCTGTCACATTCAGCAGTGACGTCGGCGGCAGGCTGTGGGATGTTAGCGGCGGCTCGGGTGGACTCGGGTGCCTGAGCGCTCACGAGTCCCCCCGAGCCGCCCTGAACATCCCTGAGCCTGCCACCGACGTCATTGCTAATAACAGTATGGCGGCAGGTGGAAGCGACTGGGGAAGCGGGGTTAGAAGAGCTCCGGCGTGCAATCGCCGGAGCTCAGGTGATGGGAGGGTTGGGCGAATGGCTGAGGAAGGGGCTCTAGAGGTGCTGCATCAGTGGTGCACACCTGGACACCACTGGCGCGCACCTATTTCATATTTGTGGTATCGTGGCAGCGCAAATTTCCGGACATACCACTCAAGGGGTTAAAGAAGCTAGGTGCCACCATATTTTTAAAATTTCATGCCTTCTTAAATATTATAGAGGGTTTTGTTTCTAAATTGGTCCTAAGGATTGGGTCGGTGCCGAGAAGTTTATAGTTCCTCTTGATGATACTAGTTATTTTTCCTGCTGCAACATTGAAGGTTGACACGAAAAACAGGTTTGTGTTTTTCGTGTTTTTTTCCTTCCTTACATGTTCAAGTCTGAGTAATGTGTACTCCATCTTGACACCGCATTTGATTGATTGACAGCTCTTCTAGCCTATCTCTTCATCCCTTGGACAAACATAAGTTGTTCTTTCCATATGGGTTTTATTCCTTCCAATTGCCTATTTCAACTATTATTCTTATTTTTATGGTTTTATGTTAATTGCTAAAATATGACAATACCCAATGTCACACTGTGATAAATAAAATGATAAATGTCATATTGTGTGATTAATATTTATCTGTTATATATCTGTTTCTTGCCATTATTTATGTATTAGTGAGAATCCACAACCAGTTATACCGTGTCAAACACTTGTCATTTTCTTAGCTTCCACCAATCCATAAATAATTGAAAATAAAAATTGGGCATTCAGAATATTTTTGTTATGTTCCAGAATCCTTAGTGATTAAAAGTAAATGTGATATAAGTGTAATATAAGTTATTAGTAAAAGTATAATATAAAGAGTATCACAAGCAACATTACAAGCAGCAGTGTCTTTATTTAAAATTATTTTTTTTCAGGTTTTGTATATATGTCTATTTCTGGTATAGTTTAGCATTAAATCATTGTAATGCCCCCCATACACGGTATGTTTTGACGGTCCGTTTTGTACTTTTATAGTACGCATCGCTTCGCATTGCTTGTGCAAGCACTGTGGAAGCAATGCGATGCAGTGCGATGTAAACCAAGTACAAAAAGTATGTGCAGCACATACTTTTTGTACCGTACGATGAGATGCATCTCATAGTACAGAACGGACGGTCCGTCTATGGGCACGGACCGTCTATGGGCACCTTTCGGTTCCTATTGATAATATGCAGGACAGGACTTTCTGCTAACTCTCTGCCTGGACAATAGGTGACTCCTAAACAAAAGGTCCCTTTGGTGACATAACAGGAGGCCAGAGGCTGCTGTGATCTAATTACAATACACAGTGTTACCCTGCCAGGGTGTAATTAGCATTTCCCATTGTAGTAAGTGACTTTAGGAATATTTATACCTCATTTACAAGACAAGGAGCTGGGCAGGAGAAACTGCTGTGGTGAATGACTGTATTCTAATGTTATGTGACCCTAATTTACATGTCACCTCTCAGTGTGAGAATTCCTGCAGGGCATCCTGGGAACTACTGGGTAGAGATGGGGAGGAGTGACTATAAATAGGCTGTATTAGGCCACTGGGAGCTGATGGAGGAGCTGTTGGATCAGTTACTGGTTGGAGAGCTGGGAGGACGGAAGAGTAAGAGAGAGACAGAGGAAGGATCCCCAGAGTAAGGTAATTATATTATACATAAGAATATACTGATACCTGAAAAAACCTTTGTAGATATAATTAGGCAGACATTTTCTTGTTATCAATACTTCATAAGATTTACATGGAGGTAAAATGGCTCTTTCATAATGTATCACATATTACTCTGTGCATCGGGTTAGCATATATATATATATATATACATATATATATATGTATATACAGTGACATATATATATATATATATATATATATATATATATATATACAGTGACAGGATACTTGCGATCTGGCACTCCTTGTACCTTGGTCAATGGCCTGGGTGCCTTCGTAGATAATCGTACATGCAGGTGGGTGAGAGTTACTCCTAAGAGATAAGTCACCAACGCGGCACTCCAGGGCTTGTGAGAAAATAAGCAAATTTATTGTGCAACGGTTTCCGGGACAACGTTCCCCTTCCTCAGGCAGACAGCAATACAACATAACAAACATAGGGTCCTACCTTATAACAGTGTGTGCAGCAAGAAGGCACCTCCTTCCGTTGTACGTGGCCGGTAGACTGGCTCAGAGCGGGAGACGCCGCCAGCGGGATGCAAAGCAGACGTTGCTTCCTGTATCTGACGTCACCATGCTGCGTCCTGCACGCTGACGCCCGTTGCCAAGCACACAGGGTAGCGTGAGTTGTTTACAGACGGTAGCTAGGTAACCTGACGCCACGTAGCAGCGGTAATAGGGAATGGTGCTGTTAGTGAAATACATTGTGCTGTGTGAGATTAAGAGATGCATACAAACACTTATTATAAAAACATGATGCTGGTATAAATATCAATATTGAATAGAGTATATAACGTGCAGCATATACATGATGCACGTAGGTGCTTAATAGTGAAAAATCAGATCAATAAAATATGCAGGACATTTTCACAACCAGATTGGCTTATCTGGGGTCATCTTGAATCAAGTAAGAATATGAACGAGGGGGTTAATAGGGTATCCAAAAATGGATGGGTTAATCGCCCTATACAGGATGGGGTCAGTCCATCAAGTCCCGTTATAGGCAAAAATCAAGGAAAAACATCGTCCAAAAACATCAACCATAAAGGGGGTCATATTTGGACCACAGGGGGCTAGGTTAGTGTGTTCCACATAATACGCTCATTGAGCCCGTTGGGTGAAACAGTATTGAGCCTATAGATCCACCTGGCTTCCAGTCTTAGAAGGGCTTTCTGGCGATCACCCCCCCTGGGCATTGGTGGAATGTGGTCTATCATAAAGTAGCGTAATGATGCCAGTGGGTGGCCCTTGGCTTTGAAATGAGCCGCTACTGGCTGGTCCATTGGTTTGTTCTTTAAAGCTGCACTTATAGCCGAGCGGTGTGCGGCCATCCGCTCCTTGAATTGTCGGGTGGACATACCGACGTAGTATAGTCCACACGGACATACTATGATATATACAATATATCTAGTGCTACAGGTCAGTATGTGTCGGATCTGTAGCCTTTTATCTTCGTGGGGGTGTTTGAAAGATGAACCTTGAATCAGGTAGTTGCATGTGATACACTTGATGCATTTATAACATCCCGGGGTTTTTCTTTGTCTAGTCGATGCTCGGTTATCATCAAACCCGGTTATGTCCGTGTGTACCAATAGGTCTTTCAAGTTGCGTCCCCTCTTATAGCATGTCATCGGTCTTATTTTGGAGAAGCATGGTAATTTGGAATCAGTGGCTAGAATCGGCCAAAGGGCTTTGCTCGCGATAGGTATAAGGCTGCTGTTGGTGTCGAATGTAGTGGACCACGGGAACACCTTAGCATTTTCCCCTTTGGTATTCTTGGGTTTAAGTAGATCTTCACGTTTAAGTTTGAGTACTTTTGTTTTAGCCTGATGTAGGGCTGACAGATGATAACCCCTTTCATGAAACTTGAGGATGATGTTATCCAGCTGTAACGGAAGTGTTTCTGTATTGCTACAGATACGAGCCGCCCGGAGAATTTGGGAGTATGCCAATCCCTTTTTCAATGGTGGAGGGTGATGGCTGCTGGAGAGCAGGAGAGTGTTCCTATCTGTTTCTTTGTAGAAGATAGAGGTGCTGATGTTACCTTCATTCAACGTCACAGTCACGTCTAAAAAGTTGATAGTATGACTGCTATGCGCATATGTGAGTTTAATGGGTCCTGGCATTGCATTGATGGTGGTCATTAGGTCGACGAATTCATCTGCTATGCCCTGCCACAGCATGAACAGATCGTCGATATATCGACACAGGAGTATGATGTTATCTTTGGCAATTTGTTCTTGAAAGAATATGCGTTCCTGGGCGACCATGAAGACATTGGCATATGCCGGTGCCACGGCCGATCCCATGGCACAGCCTGCCTGTTGGAGGTAGATTTGACCATCGAATCGGAAGTAGTTACGGCATAGGACCAGTTCAAGCAATTGAAGATAAAGTTTTTTATTGAAGGTAAACCCTTCGCCAAGAGAGTCCAGAAATGCTGGACTCTCTTGGCGAAGGGTTTACCTTCAATAAAAAACTTTATCTTCAAATGCTTGAACTGGTCCTATGCCGTAACTACTTCCGATTCGATGGTCAAATCTACCTCCAACAGGCAGGCTGTGCCATGGGATCGGCCGTGGCACCGGCATATGCCAATGTCTTCATGGTCGCCCAGGAACGCATATTCTTTCAAGAACAAATTGCCAAAGATAACATCACACTCCTGTGTCGATATATCGACGATCTGTTCATGCTGTGGCAGGGCATGGCAGATGAATTCGTCGACCTAATGACCACCATCAATGCAATGCCAGGACCCATTAAACTCACATATGGGCATAGCAGTCATACTATCAACTTTTTAGACGTGACTGTGACGTTGAATGAAGGTAACATCAGCACCTCTATCTTCTACAAAGAAACAGATAGGAACACTCTCCTGCTCTCCAGCAGCCATCACCCTCCACCATTGAAAAAGGGATTGGCATACTCCCAAATGCTCCGGGCGGCTCGTATCTGTAGCAATACAGAAACACTTCCGTTACAGCTGGATAACATCATCCTCAAGTTTCATGAAAGGGGTTATCATCTGTCAGCCCTACATCAGGCTAAAACAAAAGTACTCAAACTTAAACGTGAAGATCTACTTAAACCCAAGAATACCAAAGGGGAAAATGCTAAGGTGTTCCCGTGGTCCACTACATTCGACACCAACAGCAGCCTTATACCTATCGCGAGCAAAGCCCTTTGGCCGATTCTAGCCACTGATTCCAAATTACCATGCTTCTCCAAAATAAGACCGATGACATGCTATAAGAGGGGACGCAACTTGAAAGACCTATTGGTACACACGGACATAACCGGGTTTGATGATAACCGAGCATCGACTAGACAAAGAAAAACCCCGGGATGTTATAAATGCATCAAGTGTATCACATGCAACTACCTGATTCAAGGTTCATCTTTCAAACACCCCCACAAAGATAAAAGGCTACAGATCCGACACATACTGACCTGTAGCACTAGATATATTGTATATATCATAGTATGTCCGTGTGGACTATACTACGTCGGTATGTCCACCCGACAATTCAAGGAGCGGATGGCCGCACACCGCTCGGCTATAAGTGCAGCTTTAAAGAACAAACCAATGGACCAGCCAGTAGCGGCTCATTTCAAAGCCAAGGGCCACCCACTGGCATCATTACGCTACTTTATGATAGACCACATTCCACCAATGCCCAGGGGGGGTGATCGCCAGAAAGCCCTTCTAAGACTGGAAGCCAGGTGGATCTATAGGCTCAATACTGTTTCACCCAACGGGCTCAATGAGCGTATTATGTGGAACACACTAACCTAGCCCCCTGTGGTCCAAATATGACCCCCTTTATGGTTGATGTTTTTGGACGATGTTTTTCCTTGATTTTTGCCTATAACGGGACTTGATGGACTGACCCCATCCTGTATAGGGCGATTAACCCATCCATTTTTGGATACCCTATTAACCCCCTCGTTCATATTCTTACTTGATTCAAGATGACCCCAGATAAGCCAATCTGGTTGTGAAAATGTCCTGCATATTTTATTGATCTGATTTTTCACTATTAAGCACCTACGTGCATCATGTATATGCTGCACGTTATATACTCTATTCAATATTGATATTTATACCAGCATCATGTTTTTATAATAAGTGTTTGTATGCATCTCTTAATCTCACACAGCACAATGTATTTCACTAACAGCACCATTCCCTATTACCGCTGCTACGTGGCGTCAGGTTACCTAGCTACCGTCTGTAAACAACTCACGCTACCCTGTGTGCTTGGCAACGGGCGTCAGCGTGCAGGACGCAGCATGGTGACGTCAGATACAGGAAGCAACGTCTGCTTTGCATCCCGCTGGCGGCGTCTCCCGCTCTGAGCCAGTCTACCGGCCACGTACAACGGAAGGAGGTGCCTTCTTGCTGCACACACTGTTATAAGGTAGGACCCTATGTTTGTAATTTTGTATTGCTGTCTGCCTGAGGAAGGGGAACGTTGTCCCCGAAACCGTTGCACAATAAATTTGCTTATTTTCTCACAAGCCCTGGAGTGCCGCGTTGGTGACTTATCTCTTAGGAGTAACTCTCACCCACCTGCATATATACAGTGACATATATATATATATATATATATATATATATATATATATATATATATATATATATATATACATATATATATATATATATATATATATATATATATATATATATATATATATATATACACACAGTGGCGGCTCCTGCCTTAAGACTAAAGGGGGGCTGCAATTTCTCGGGTACTGCTCATTGCAAATGGAACACAGCATACAGATAATCTACTTTAAATTACCTTAAATTATGGAATAAAGTAACCCTGATTGCGATTGCTCTGTACCAGAGTTTTTGTGCATATACTGTAAACAAATGAAGTACCCATATGCACACAAACACAGGTACAGAGGAAAATACACACTTTGAATAACTTTAATATTAATTAAAGTACATAAAGTATACTCCTATTACAGATCTAGACACAAATAATAGTTTAAATAAATATTATTCACAGAGGTTCAAATATTATATATATATAAAAAAAAAAAACCTCCCATGCACCTGTCTGGTACAATGCATACCTTCCTTCAGCTACATCACACTGAGTGACTCACTGAAGTTGAAGTCTGGGCATGCTAACTACAAAGGACTTGCTTCTGCTGGGCTGCACAGACAGCAGCCCATGGAAGCACTGTAGCTCTAGTGATGTGCACAGAATGGCTTCCTGCTGGAAAGTTATTGCTGTCAGTGGCGTAGCTACAGGGGTCGCAGTGGTCGCAACTGCGACCGGGCCCGTGAGCCAGGGGGGCCCAACCCCCGCCACTGTCCGGCCGTCCTGGATGAGGGTAGCGAACAGCACCCGTTCCCAGTGGTGCTTTGGAGGCCCGGCCAGCGTGCGCCGCGCTGACGTCACGCGGCTCTGGCACGTACCCTCCCCGGGGGGGGGGGGGGGGGGGTTCCCCTTCCTATTGGCTGCCTGCGGCTGGGGACGGGACACGGTGGCCGTATCGGAGCTGTGATTGGCTGCAGCGGCTCCGGTTCCCCCTGATGCTGCAGATAGAGCGGTGTTAGAGGAAGGACAGTCGCCGCTGCGTATTCGCGTGTGTCCCGGTGCTCACTGGCCGCCGCCGCCTACACGTAAGTCTCCTCTCCAAATTTGAATACTTTTACTTATGACTGTCAGGAATTATGGAAGCTGTGCTATAATATAAATAAATGATTATGATGGTGATAATTCTAAGGTAAGTAAAGTGGTATAAATTGCAACACTTCAAAGGACTTGATTCTAACACACTCTACACATTCTACAGACATCTTTCCTTGCCTTTGAAAAGAACACTTTTTTTTAAATCTGAGCTTTCCGTGCGCCCCAGCAGTAGGTAACATAAACAGGCTGCTGTAGGTCTTTGCTGCTCCAGAGGAGGGGGGGGATGAATTTTGTTGTATGTAGGGGGGCCCCAAGCTGACCTTTCGCACCAGGGCCCATGAACCCTTAGCTATGCCCCTGATTGCTGTCATGGCTCCATGTACTGGCAGCCCAAGCGGGGGAGGAGTTTTCAGTCCTCTGTATAATGGACAGTAGCAGCTTCCAATAGGAAGCTACCAGTGGCATGCAGTGGGGTGAGGCACAGCCTTTCCTGTCATACTAAGGTATATGCCAGAGTTTTGAACTTATAAAGTATGTCAAAAATACAAATAATATATAAATAATTCTTATTTTTAATTATTCTAATAATTTTTATAGCCAAAACTATGGAGTAAAAAGTCTCCACTAGAAAGTTACATAGATTAGTGAGCGCTACAGAAATCATTTGATTGTTGTCAACCAGCAAATGATTTTGGGCACCCACGCAAGGCTGCAAATGGATGTTTATGCAAAACCTCCATTTGCAGCCCTGATGGGGCAAAATGGCGAGTAGCAAGGGCAGGCTTTCGGACTGAGACCACCTCTCACACATAAAGTGACAGACATGGGATATAATAATGTCACATTACAAATCATTTAGTCATATTTATTTTAATAGAAATTTCTTGTTTCTGCTTTCCATATTAATACAACAATAAGCACTGTCACCACAGGATGTAATATGACAGCTGATTGGCTTGTGGGTTGTCCACACATTGCACTTTATCACTACTGCTTGTTTAGTAAATGTACCACAGAAATGGGTATATCAAAGCTGTTCATTTTGTAAAAGTGCCCATATTGCCCATAGACAATAGTCCATACACCTGCAGATTTATTGTCTGATCTGGCTGGTTGGAATAAAAATCTGGTAATTTCTGAATGAATGTTTGTTAGTTTTCCGGCATTTCCAAACAAATGGTCACCTGTCATTTGACCAGGTAGATCTGACAATAAATCTGATGGTGTATGGCCAGCTTAAGAGTTCGCTCTACCTGACGCTAGATAGACTCTTGTTGGTTGGTATTGGCAACATCTCCAACTGTCTGATTATGGGTCTAACTATAACTTTCTGCTCTTGGGTATTACCCTAACCATCATGGAAGTACCAAACAATAACTTTCTCTAGTAGCATTCCTACCAACTGTCCCAATTTTCCCATTTTTTTGGGACAGTCCTGCGCCCCACCTGGGGCCAGCAGGATCCCCTGAGGGGTGTTTGGAGTCCCCCCTCCTACTCAGGGGAATATTTACGACAAGCATGCGGATAGGTGGTATAGCCTGCAGCTCACAGAGCTCTGGCCGGGCGTGGCCTCCCGGCAGAGTCATCCCCCATGAATCCACTTTTGAGTAGACCATGTCTCTTACCAGGAGCTTGCCACTTCACCACATCCAGAGTCCCAATATACATGCCTCCAAAATTGTGAGTTAGTAACACCCCAATTTTTTTAATGGTTCCTTGGCTGACCTTTCGTGTGTAAAAGATTTTGACCCTGTTTATCTTTTGTTCCTGACAATTGGTTTGGAGAAAAAGAGGACTCTTTTTTGGGGGCACTCTTGTAGTTTTAATGATAGATTAGTTAATTAAAAAGTAACTTTTATTCAATTAAAGTTAAAAAATGTAACAAGGGTTGACAAACATATATAAATAAACAAGAAATCACTTGATGAAACGATGTGTTCTATAAAAATCCTGCTGATGTTAAGGGGGTAAGGTATCACAATTGTACTTCCCCTCTCAGCAAGGAAGATATATGCAGAGGTGGAATTCCTCTACTTAACAGAGATTTGATACAATTTTAGCAAAGAAAATAATATATACTAGATTTGCATCTCTTTTTGCTAGCTTCAATAGAATGATTGAAACAGTATCTCTGCCTGGCTTCTAAAAAATAGAAACATTGATGCTACACATAAGTAACTTTTTCTCACACCTTCGTTTTTCTAAGACAGATTGTAGATTTGAAAATATGCAGGAGAGAGTTAGAGAAAATTGCAGTGCTGTCCAACCCTCCACAAAGCAAAAGGTAACAAAACCTAAAGATGAGAGATTTCATGTGTGGAATCCACCACTCAAATACAGAAAAAGGGGAGAGGGAAGGAAACTCTCCTTATGCTTGTTGGCTGGATCGCACATCCAAGCCCTGGGTAGATCCCTCCCTGGGTTTGTGGTCAAAGTGTATTCTGTATCATGTGTCAGCATGAAATAGTGATATGCCTTAAAAACTCGTCACCAGATATTCTGCTGTCTCTAAGGGCCTTATTTTGGTTAATTCTTTCTGACAAAATCCTTCTTAGATGGACAAAACCATGTGCACTGCAGGGGGGGCAGATGTAACATGTGCAGAGAGAATTAGATTTGGGTGAGTAATTTTGTTTCTGTACAGGGAAAATACTGACTGCTTTATTTTTACACTGCAATATAGATCTCACTTTGAAGTAAAACCCCACCCAAATCTAATTCTCTCTGCACATGTTACATCTGCCCCACCTGCAGTGCACATGGTTTTGCCCATCTAAGAAGGATTTTGTCAGAAAGAATGAACCAAAATAAGGCCCTAAGTCTTGTAGAACGCTACAGCGGACTCAAGATGAGAGATATCTGGTGTGATTAAGGTCGGAATTGGATAGTAAAGGTACACTTCTGCTTTCAGTTTTTCTAGGAACTGTGGGACCTGTTGCTGTGGAGTATTTCAGGGCAACCGCAGAGTCCGTACTGGCTGATGAGAGAGTGTATGAATTGGCCAAGTAGGTATATTGGCGTTAGGTGTATACACAGCAGATATTGGCATGCAATCTCACAATCTTGGTAAGTATTTCATAGAGGTGAATTTCCTCTGGATTTACGGAGAATCGATGTTCTCCAGCAGAATTTAATCCTCTAAGAATATCTAAGTACTCAATTGGCGGATAATATATATAGCAATATTAATTCTGCTGGAGAACATCGATTCTCCGTAAATCCAGAGGAAATTCACCTCTATGAAATACTTACCAAGATTGTGAGATTGCATGCCAATATCTGCTGTGTATACACCTAACGCCAATATACCTACTTGGCCAATTCATACACTCTCTCATCAGCCAGTACGGACTCTGCGGTTGCCCTGAAATACTCCACAGCAACAGGTCCCACAGGTCCTAGAAAAACTGAAAGCAGAAGTGTACCTTTACTATCCAATTCCAACCTTAATCACACCAGATATCTCTCATCTTGAGTCCGCTGTAGCGTTCTACAAGACTTAGAGACAGCAGAATATCTGGTGACGAGTTTTTACTATTTCATGCTGACACATGATACAGAATACACTTTGACCACAAACCCAGGGAGGGATCTACCCAGGGCTTGGATGTGCGATCCAGCCAACAAGCATAAGGAGAGTTTCCTTCCCTCTCCCCTTTTTCTGTATTTGAGTGGTGGAGTCCACACATGAAATCTCTCATCTTTAGGTTTTGTTACCTTTTGCTTTGTGGAGGGTTTTATTTATTTATTTATTTATTAACAGTTTCTTATATAGCGCACACAGATTCCGCAGCGCTTTACAGAGCATAGTTATAATCAAAAACACATAAATTACATTACAAGACAGTTTAGGACAAATACATGGTTAATATGGATAGGTGCACCAGGGGACAGGACATTGAAGCAATCATCAGGGTGGCAGAGGTTTATTTATTCTAAGAAAGGCACATGAGGAGAGAGGGCCCTGCCCGTGAGAGCTTACATTCTAAAGGGGAGGGATAGACAGACAGGGGTAACACAGAAGGCAAAGAAGTGAGCTTAGACAGGTTAGGTTGAGAGATTGTCAGGTTTTATGCAGGAGGGTGGGAAGAGGACAGCTTAGTCTTTAATATTTTAAGTCTAAAAAAGTGCTGGGTCATCCAAGAGTAGACAGCAGAGAGACAGTTAGAGATATGAGTGAGGATAGAGGGAGAGAGATCAGGAAAGGATCGGTAGATTTTAGTATTATCAGCATAGAGGTGATAGTGGAAGTTAAGTGAGCAAATAAGCTCACCCAGAGAGGACGTATACAGATAGAGAAGAAGAGGACCAAGAATAAAATGTTGGGGGACACCTATTATCAATGGAAGAGCAGGAGAGCTAAAGTCATTAGAGGTACAGCTGGGCATTTTTAAAACAGACAGTGCAAATGCAAGCAGAAAGAGTAATATTCAAAGTTTTAGCAGTTAAGAGTTGCACTTATGTTGATTGTAGTTTCCTTCAGTTTCTGTCCAGTTTAAGTCCAGGCTAAGTCTAGGCGACAGTGTGCGGTTGTATATTCCTACTTAGAATCTTCCTACTTTGAATTCTGACAAAATTTCTAAAGCCAGATTTCTATAGTCAGCCTCCAATACTCTAATAAGTAGGTCTGTAAAAGCTGTTTCTAACTTCAGTGATTAAGACCGCACCCAATGCCCCTCTCCCACTAGAGAAAGTGAGCAATAAAACTGAGATAAGCAAATGGTGAGATGTTACAGACCATGTCCAAGTCACTAGTCAATTTTAAGTCACTATCTAATTTTAAAAATAAATTTGTACATTTACCTAGGACAAAGCAAGATACTAATCACACTGATGCTAGTTCAAATATGACTGTTGCATGAATGGAATTTTACCTAGGACAAAGCAAGATACTAATCACACTGATGCTAGTTCAATTATGACTGTTGCATGAATGGAATTTTACCTAGGACAAAGCAAGATACTAATCACACTGATGCTAGTTCAAATATGACTGTTGCATGAATGGAATTTTACCTAGGACAAAGCAAGATACTAATCACACTGATGCTAGTTCAAATATGACTGTTGCATGAATGGAATTTTACCTAGGACAAAGCAAGATACTAATCACACTGATGCTAGTTCAAATATGACTGTTGCATGAATGGAATTTTACCTAGGACAAAGCAAGATACTAATCACACTGATGCTAGTTCAAATATGACTGTTGCATGAATGGAATTTTACCTAGGACAAAGCAAGATACTAATCACACTGATGCTAGTTCAAATATGACTGTTGCATGAATGGAATTTTACCTAGGACAAAGCAAGATACTAATCACACTGATGCTAGTTCAAATATGACTGTTGCATGAATGGAATTTTACCTGCAATGAGAAGAGAATAAGACGGGAGTTATGTCACAGCAAGTTATGTCACAGCAAGTCCAGGCTAAGTCTAGGGTTGGACAGCACTGCAATTTTCTCTAACTCTCTCCTGCATATTTTCAAATCTACAATCTGTCTTAGAAAAACGAAGGTGTGAGAAAAAGTTACTTATGTGTAGCAACAATGTTTCTATTTTTTAGAACCCAGGCAGAGATACTGTTTCAATCATTCTATTGAAGCTAGCAAAAAGAGATGCAAATCTAGTTTATATTATTTTCTTTGCTAAAATTGTATCAAATCTCTGTTAATTAGAGGAATTCCACCTCTGCATATATCTTCCTTGCTGAGAGGGGAAGTACAACTGTGATACCTTACCCCCTTAACATCAGCAGGATTTTTATAGAACACATCGTTTCATCAAGTGAATTCTTGTTTATTTATGTATGTTTGTCAACCCTTGTTACATTTTTTAACTTTAATTGAATAAAAGTTATTTTAAATTAACTAATCTATCATTAAAACTACAAGAGTGCCCCAAAAAAAGAGTCCTCTTTTTCTCCAAACCAATTGTCTTGATATATTCGGACTCTTGGGAGCACCACCAACTTGAACACTGACCCCAATAAGGGCTTCAGTTCATTATTGTTGGTTCAGGCTACTCAGGCCACACCCTCCACAACAAGTGTTCGCTCACCCTAGAGCGGAACTTGAGGTGTAGGTAGACTCTGTGCGGAGCTCACATCCTTGCTATCTTTTGTTCCTGGCAGCATAATCTCTGACTGACATGTGTATTACTACAGCTCTATGGCCTTGTTCTTACATGCTTGCTCTCCACTCCATAGGACATACATATGCAATGCATTAACTGATTGTCCAAAACAGCCTTTTATGAGAATATTGTGTATATATATATATATATATATATATATATATATATATATATATATATATATATATATATATATAGAAATTTGATTGATGCGGCACTCCACTGACACAATAATCGTAGACAGTCCG
This sequence comes from Crinia signifera, assembly GCF_055691185.1. Taxonomy (NCBI): domain Eukaryota; kingdom Metazoa; phylum Chordata; class Amphibia; order Anura; family Myobatrachidae; genus Crinia; species Crinia signifera. The sequence continues at coordinate 306,189,875 of NC_139220.1, read as the reverse complement.
GTGCCCGCCGACAGGTGTATCCGAGGATACTTGTAGATAGCGTGTGGTGCGCGGCGGCACTCGAATAAATGAAACAGACTGCAGGGATTATCCCAACGTTTCAAGACCTTTCGGTCCCTTTATCAAGGTGCGTCTTCTGCACCTTGATAAAGGGACCGAAAGGTCTTGAAACGTTGGGATAATCCCTGCAGTCTGTTTCATTTATTTGAGTGCCACCGCGCACCACACGCTATATATATATATATATATATATATATATATATATATATATATATATATATATATATGACAAGGGGGTCCCGGCACTCTTCCTTATAGAAGAAAAGATGTAGCAACAGGCATGTAGATGGCACTCTCAAGAATGTACAAATTCTGCACGGCGGCAGCAAGAATTAAATAAATGAATCAACACAGGCTTGTGTGTCAACGTTTCGGGCAAAGCCCTTTATCAAGACATAAATTTTATGTCTTGATAAAGGGCTTTGCCCGAAACGTTGACACACAAGCCTGTGTTGATTCATTTATTTAATTCTTGCTGCCGCCGTGCAGAATTTGTACAATCTTGAGAGTGCCATCTACATGCCTGTTGCTATATATATATATATATATATATATATATATATATAGAACGTAGGGTAGTGGCACTCGGGTCTAGGATAAATGATGACGCGTAGCCGATTTAACGGTTGACGTTTCAGCCCTTTATTCGGGCTTTTCTCAAAACAGCTTACATGACGAAAACATGTACACTCACCTCAATAAGTAGAGCTGTATCACCAATCTGTGTAGGGACAGCGGCCATTCGTATACGCCCCCTCTGGGCGAATTCCGATGATCTCACTGCCGGGAACATGGTTGCCTAGGCAACGTGTCAACAATGTTCTTACTTATGTGTTGTCAATAAAGTTTGACTTAGAAAAAACTGCTTGAAAGCCGTGAAACTTTGTGGTTGCACAAAAGATACTGTGTGAAAAAGAAAAAGGAATTTGTTACAAAAAACAAGAAGCTGCCGCTGTCACTACAAAATAGGTGATAAAACCACAACAAAAACATAAAAACATTACAATAAAAATGCGTGCTAAAAACTGGCAGCAGATGAATTACTGTAATGACTAATTTAAAGAAATCATGTGTATTAATTATGCTATATTCTAAGCGGGACAAGCCAGTAGTGCTCTGATAAGTCTCAGCTTCATGGATTACTATGTTCAAATCGATGTTATATTATTATGACCATATTGGGGTATCTCCTCTGTTTTTCAACTTTAATTGTTGTTCTATTATTATTATGCTGAAATCTATATCCAGATAAGGAGCCCCCAGCATCACCGCATAATTTATAAGGCCCATAGATTAGGTTTGATTTTACAAAAACAGTTTTTTACCTCTCATTGTTTACAGAAAACAATGGAGACCTAATTGTTCGTTTAGCCCTTTCGGCGCTAACGTATCTAATTTGAAAATCCACCTTGTCTCTAATTGTAAAAGTTTTTTGCCCCGGTCACCCCCTCTAATAAGAGGGGGGACTTGATCGATCACCATATACCTGACAGAGGCCAAGGGATGCTTGGCTCTTGCAAAGTGTCGAGCTAGGGGTTGTTCGCTCGTACCTTTTTTGATGGCTGCTCGTAATGCTGAGCGATGGTTCGCCATCCTTTCCTTGAACTGGGTTTCCGTTTTTCCCACATATACAAGTGAGCAAGGGCAGTAGATCACGTAAACCACAAATTGTGAGGAACACGTGAGATGGTGTTTAATGGGGATTCTGCGCCCTGTGTGGGGATGAGGGATGGAGGAACCCACCTGCATGTAACTGCAGGTGGTACAACTGGGACATCGAAAGCATCCTTTCTTTGCTTTGCCCAAGAATGTGGTCACCCCAGGTTTGCCCATTCCTGAGATGTCTCTTTTCACTAAGTGGTCATTGAGGTTTCTCCCCCTTTTGTACGCTGGCATTAAGGACAATGGCGAACCATCGCTCAGCAATACGAGCAGCCATCAAAAAAGGTACGAGCGAACAACCCCTAGCTCGACACTTTGCAAGAGCCAAGCATCCCTTGGCCTCTGTCAGGTATATGGTGATCGATCAAGTCCCCCCTCTTATTAGAGGGGGTGACCGGGGCAAAAAACTTTTACAATTAGAGACAAGGTGGATTTTCAAATTAGATACGTTAGCGCCGAAAGGGCTAAACGAACAATTAGGTCTCCATTGTTTTCTGTAAACAATGAGAGGTAAAAAACAGTTTTTGTAAAATCAAACCTAATCTATGGGCCTTATAAATTATGCAGTGATGCTGGGGGCTCCTTATCTGGATATAGATTTCAGCATAATAATAATAGAACAACAATTAAAGTTGAAAAACAGAGGAGATACCCCAATATGGTCATAATAATATAACATCGATTTGAACATAGTAATCCATGAAGCTGAGACTTATCATAGCACTACTGGCTTGTCCCGCTTAGAATACAAGACAGGATCCCAGTACACTTACAGTGCCAGCACACCTGGCTAGATTCAAACCCCGTTCATCATTCGACCCACCCAGTTCTAATGCTTCCTTAAAAACTTTTACACGCATCATTGATAAAGATCTCAGAGACTCCAAATTACAGACCAACAAAATACAGTGGAACATGTCTCTAAATGAGCGACAAGCATTGAAGAACTTGGCCTCCTATGAGGATATCACGATACGCTAATCGGACAAAGGAGGATCTATAGTAATACAGAACCTGACAGATTACAGGGAGGAAATACAACGCCAATTATCGGACACCAAGACTTACTCCAAATTGTCCAGAGATCCCACCAGCACCTTCAAGAAACAACTCGATGAGACTTTGACAAGAGGGGTACAGGAAGGACTCATCTCAGAAGCATGTAAACGCCACCTCACAGTGGATTTCCCCATAAGACCCATTTTGTATACAATTCCCAAGGTGCACAAACACCCCACAAGACCACCAGGTAGACCGATAATATCGGCAAGAGGCTCGATATTCCAGCCGATTTCGGTCTACCTGGATGGGTTCCTACAACCAATAATCCAGTCAGCACCTACAGTGCTGAAAGATACTACAACGCTACTAGTCGCCTTAGAAGAATTGGGTCATTTACCTCCATCATGCCTCCTAATTACAGTTGACGTATGTAGTTTATATACCTGCATTCCCCACCAAGCAGGACTGCAATCGGTGAGGAGACTTCTTACAAATAATTTGAATTACAAAGGTCCGGATTTGGGATTTTTTCTGGAACTTTTGGAGCTAGTTCTGAGTAAAAACTATTTCTTTTGTGATGGGGCCTTCTACCTCCAGACAGAGGGCGTGGCGATGGGATCGAATGTGGCCCCGTCGCTAGCCAATGCCTTCATGTTGGAGGTAGAAAGGGACCTCTTTTTCTCAGATACCAACATTGAGAACAATGTATTACGTTACTTTAGATTTATTGATGACGTTTTGATTTTTTGGTTGGGAACAGAGACGGCATTCAGAGAGTTGATTAACACTCATAATGAGACAGAAATCCCAGTAAAGTTCACTTACCAGATAGACCCCTTAACAATTAACTTCCTGGATGTTAAGATCACTAAACAACCAGACAAAATTCAGACCAGTCTTTACCGCAAGCCAACGGAACGAAATAATATGGTCTTGGCCAGCAGTGCCCATCCAGCACACAGCAAGGCATCTTTACCTTACAGCCAATTCCTTCGGGTGATCAGAATAGTAAGTGATCCCCAGGAAGTCAAATTAGAACTTGATGCCATGACCCATAAATTCCTAGAGAGGGGTTATGACAAGACCGATCTATTGAAACAACGTGCCAAAGCATCTCTGAAGAGGAGAGAAGAACTACTCCGGCCCAATCAAAAACCCGAAGGTCAGGCAAATAAAGTTATTTGGGTCAACAAATACACTGAGGAGACAAACACTAGAATTAAAACAGTAAAGAAGTATTGGCCATTAGTGAGGTCCGACCCTGATCTCCATCTTCACAATATGTCCTTAATGCCAGCGTACAAAAGTGGGAGAAACCTCAATGACCACTTAGTGAAAAGAGACATCTCAGGAATGGGCAAACCTGGGGTGACCACATTCTTGGGCAAAGCAAAGAAAGGATGCTTTCGATGTCCCAGTTGTACCACCTGCAGTTACATGCAGGTGGGTTCCTCCATCCCTCATCCCCACACAGGGCGCAGAATCCCCATTAAACACCATCTCACGTGTTCCTCACAATTTGTGGTTTACGTGATCTACTGCCCTTGCTCACTTGTATATGTGGGAAAAACGGAAACCCAGTTCAAGGAAAGGATGGCGAACCATCGCTCAGCATTACGAGCAGCCATCAAAAAAGGTACGAGCGAACAACCCCTAGCTCGACACTTTGCAAGAGCCAAGCATCCCTTGGCCTCTGTCAGGTATATGGTGATCGATCAAGTCCCCCCTCTTATTAGAGGGGGTGACCGGGGCAAAAAACTTTTACAATTAGAGACAAGGTGGATTTTCAAATTAGATACGTTAGCGCCGAAAGGGCTAAACGAACAATTAGGTCTCCATTGTTTTCTGTAAACAATGAGAGGTAAAAAACAGTTTTTGTAAAATCAAACCTAATCTATGGGCCTTATAAATTATGCGGTGATGCTGGGGGCTCCTTATCTGGATATAGATTTCAGCATAATAATAATAGAACAACAATTAAAGTTGAAAAACAGAGGAGATACCCCAATATGGTCATAATAATATAACATCGATTTGAACATAGTAATCCATGAAGCTGAGACTTATCATAGCACTACTGGCTTGTCCCGCTTAGAATACAAGACAGGATCCCAGTACACTTACAGTGCCAGCACACCTGGCTAGATTCAAACCCCGTTCATCATTCGACCCACCCAGTTCTAATGCTTCCTTAAAAACTTTTACACGCATCATTGATAAAGATCTCAGAGACTCCAAATTACAGACCAACAAAATACAGTGGAACATGTCTCTAAATGAGCGACAAGCATTGAAGAACTTGGCCTCCTATGAGGATATCACGATACGCTAATCGGACAAAGGAGGATCTATAGTAATACAGAACCTGACAGATTACAGGGAGGAAATACAACGCCAATTATCGGACACCAAGACTTACTCCAAATTGTCCAGAGATCCCACCAGCACCTTCAAGAAACAACTCGATGAGACTTTGACAAGAGGGGTACAGGAAGGACTCATCTCAGAAGCATGTAAACGCCACCTCACAGTGGATTTCCCCATAAGACCCATTTTGTATACAATTCCCAAGGTGCACAAACACCCCACAAGACCACCAGGTAGACCGATAATATCGGCAAGAGGCTCGATATTCCAGCCGATTTCGGTCTACCTGGATGGGTTCCTACAACCAATAATCCAGTCAGCACCTACAGTGCTGAAAGATACTACAACGCTACTAGTCGCCTTAGAAGAATTGGGTCATTTACCTCCATCATGCCTCCTAATTACAGTTGACGTATGTAGTTTATATACCTGCATTCCCCACCAAGCAGGACTGCAATCGGTGAGGAGACTTCTTACAAATAATTTGAATTACAAAGGTCCGGATTTGGGATTTTTTCTGGAACTTTTGGAGCTAGTTCTGAGTAAAAACTATTTCTTTTGTGATGGGGCCTTCTACCTCCAGACAGAGGGCGTGGCGATGGGATCGAATGTGGCCCCGTCGCTAGCCAATGCCTTCATGTTGGAGGTAGAAAGGGACCTCTTTTTCTCAGATACCAACATTGAGAACAATGTATTACGTTACTTTAGATTTATTGATGACGTTTTGATTTTTTGGTTGGGAACAGAGACGGCATTCAGAGAGTTGATTAACACTCATAATGAGACAGAAATCCCAGTAAAGTTCACTTACCAGATAGACCCCTTAACAATTAACTTCCTGGATGTTAAGATCACTAAACAACCAGACAAAATTCAGACCAGTCTTTACCGCAAGCCAACGGAACGAAATAATATGGTCTTGGCCAGCAGTGCCCATCCAGCACACAGCAAGGCATCTTTACCTTACAGCCAATTCCTTCGGGTGATCAGAATAGTAAGTGATCCCCAGGAAGTCAAATTAGAACTTGATGCCATGACCCATAAATTCCTAGAGAGGGGCTATGACAAGACCGATCTATTGAAACAACGTGCCAAAGCATCTCTGAAGAGGAGAGAAGAACTACTCCGGCCCAATCAAAAACCCGAAGGTCAGGCAAATAAAGTTATTTGGGTCAACAAATACACTGAGGAGACAAACACTAGAATTAAAACAGTAAAGAAGTATTGGCCATTAGTGAGGTCCGACCCTGATCTCCATCTTCACAATATGTCCTTAATGCCAGCGTACAAAAGGGGGAGAAACCTCAATGACCACTTAGTGAAAAGAGACATCTCAGGAATGGGCAAACCTGGGGTGACCACATTCTTGGGCAAAGCAAAGAAAGGATGCTTTCGATGTCCCAGTTGTACCACCTGCAGTTACATGCAGGTGGGTTCCTCCATCCCTCATCCCCACACAGGGCGCAGAATCCCCATTAAACACCATCTCACGTGTTCCTCACAATTTGTGGTTTACGTGATCTACTGCCCTTGCTCACTTGTATATGTGGGAAAAACGGAAACCCAGTTCAAGGAAAGGATGGCGAACCATCGCTCAGCAATACGAGCAGCCATCAAAAAAGGTACGAGCGAACAACCCCTAGCTCGACACTTTGCAAGAGCCAAGCATCCCTTGGCCTCTGTCAGGTATATGGTGATCGATCAAGTCCCCCCTCTTATTAGAGGGGGTGACCGGGGCAAAAAACTTTTACAATTAGAGACAAGGTGGATTTTCAAATTAGATACGTTAGCGCCGAAAGGGCTAAACGAACAATTAGGTCTCCATTGTTTTCTGTAAACAATGAGAGGTAAAAAACAGTTTTTGTAAAATCAAACCTAATCTATGGGCCTTATAAATTATGCGGTGATGCTGGGGGCTCCTTATCTGGATATAGATTTCAGCATAATAATAATAGAACAACAATTAAAGTTGAAAAACAGAGGAGATACCCCAATATGGTCATAATAATATAACATCGATTTGAACATAGTAATCCATGAAGCTGAGACTTATCAGAGCACTACTGGCTTGTCCCGCTTAGAATATAGCATAATTAATACACCTGATTTGTTTAAATTAGTCATCACAGTAATTCATCCTGCCAGTTTTTAGCACGCATTTTTATTGTAATGTTTTTATGTTTTTGTTGTGGTTTTATCACCTATTTTGTAGTGACAGCGGCAGCTTCTTGTTTTTTGTAACAAATTCCTTTTTCTTTTTCACACAGTATCTTTTGTGCAACCACAAAGTTTCACGGCTTTCAAGCAGTTTTTTCTAAGTCAAACTTTATTGACAACACATAAGTAAGAACATTGTTGACACGTTGCCTAGGCAACCATGTTCCCGGCAGTAAGATCATCGGAATTCGCCCAGAGGGGGCGTATACGAATGGCCGCTGTCCCTACACAGATTGGTGATACAGCTCTACTTATTGAGGTGAGTGTACATGTTTTCGTCATGTAAGCTGTTTTGAGAAAAGCCCGAATAAAGGGCTGAAACGTCAACCGTTAAATCGGCTACGCGTCATCATTTATCCTAGACCCGAGTGCCACTACCCTACGTTCTATATTATTTGGACCCGCTGCGGCGGCTTCAACCTTGGAGGCACCGGGCACGTTAAAACCTGACTAGGAGTCGAGTGCCGGCATAACAACCCCACTATATATATATATATATATATATATATATATATATATATATATATATATATATATATATATATATATATATATATATATATATATATGTATATATATATATATATATATATATATATATATATATACTGTAAATGAAAGTATGACAATGACAATGTTATATATTTTATAGTGATAAATATTATTATTATTTTACTATTGCCTAGTTTTAGGAATGTCTGAGGAGAGCAGAAGACGACGTTCTCTCTCTTTGACCGAGGATGGAGAAACTTCACATCCACAAAGGACACAAAGTGCGGATGGCCAAGAATCCCCAGAAGAAGGAAGCAGTACAAGGGCACCAAATTTCAGTGATGAAGAGATGGAAGCTCTCATCGACCAGATAAGTGCCAAAACCCATCAGCTTTTTGGTTCACAGGCCAAGAATGCACATCACCAATTTGACAAGAAAACATGGGAGAAGATTACAAATGCTGTTTCCTCAGCTGGAACTACAGAACGGAATGTTTCAAGCTGCAAGAAAAAGCTCCGTGACTGCAGGCGGGTGACACGCCAGAAAATCCAGGCTGGGAAAAAGCTTCATAAGGATTGGGAGAAAAAGTTCAAGGAGTACTTCCAGCTGGCCAGAAATGAAGACATGGCTGGACCTAGTGGTACAGGTAAATCTATATATTTTTTTATTTCTCTGTTTTTGTAAAACATTAAACTAATTAAATGCTCTATTTTTTTTTAAATAAACAGAAACACTGCAACAAAACAGGACAAAAGGATCAACACCAAATAGGGATGCTATGATGAAGAAACAAGCAACACCGAAGAAGAGATCTGCATCAACACTGCCAGAGACAGAAGGTGAGGGGTGGTTTTTGATGTTGTAGTGTGTTCATTTTTCTTGTTTTATTTTAATATAAAGTTCTTTGAAACCTTTATGTCATTTGTATTTTACTTTGTGTTTGTGTTTGCTATATATTAGTCTGATACCAAGCAGACTTCTCTTACTAAGCACCAGATACCTGTCCCTATACCAGACAGAGTTACTGTTATGAATTAATGTTGTAGAAATATATACAACCAGACACAATATCAAACACTGTATCCACGGAAAGCATCAATGTGGCGAAAGTGCAATTGATTGAAAGTGATAGAGGGACCTGACAGTACACACACTGTCAGATCACCCACCCACCTTCCCCCAGCATGTCTCTGAGAGACATCTTGACTCTCCATAAATTGCACAACTTGTTTATGGTATTTGTATTTGTTTATGGTATTTGTATTTGCGCTAATCCCTACAACAAAGGGGTGAGACACGCATAAATTTCATTGTGCAGAAGCACAGAAATTCTATCTGTACCTAATAAATTAATAAATAAATTAGTAAAGGAGTAGACATTTGCCGTTTTTTTGAATTGTGATGCAATAGAGGGATCTGGCGACGTACACACCACCAGATTGCCCACACAATCTTTACCTTAGGGCACTTCCTCTAAAAACTTCACTCGAGTTCTTATTACTCAATCTGTATGTGGTATCTGCAATTGCATTGATCCTCATAATAAAAGGGAGAGACACGCATAAAATTCATTGCGCAGAAGCACAGAAATTCTACCTGTGCCCAACAAATAAATAAACTGATAAAGGAGTAGGCATTTGCCGCTTTTTTTGAATTGTGATGCAATAGAGGGATCTGGCGACGTACACACCACCAGATTGCCCACACAATCTTCACCTTAAACTACTTCCTTTAAAAACTTTACGTGAGTTTTTTTCACTCAATTTTATTACTCAATTTGTATATGGTATCTGCAATTGCATTGATCCTCACAATAAAAGGGAGATACACGCATAAAATTCATTGCGCAGAAGCACAGAAATTTTACCTGTGCCCAACAAATAAATAAACTGATAAAGGAATAGACATTTGCCGCTTTCTTGAATTGTGATGCAATAGAGGGATATGGCGACGTACACACCGCCAGATCGCCCACACAATCTTTACCTTAAGCCACCTCCTTAAAAAACTTTACGTGAGTTTTTATCACTCAATTTGTATATGATATCTGCAATTGCGCTGATCCCCACAACAAAAGGGAGAGACACGCATAAAACTCATTGCGCAGAAACACAGAAATTCTATCTGTGTACAATATACAAATAAATCCTTCTAAGGTACAGACACCTGCCGTTTTTTGATTATAATAATTGTGACGCAATAGAGGGATCTGACGACGTACACACCGCCAGATTGCCCACACAATCGTTATCTTAGGCTACCTCCTTTCAAACTTTATGTGAGCTTGCAGAAGTCCTTCCCATCTGCACACAGATATTTGCCTTATACTATTGATGCACGCACAAATTTTATTGTGCATAGCATAAAAACTCCATGCATGTACAAATACCTACAATTAAATATACTTACCTTGTTGGAAAAGGACAAAATGATCCAAATAGAGGAATCTGACAAACTACATACCGCCAGATAAACCCACACAACCTTGTACAACTCTATGTGTGTATAAACTATAGTTGGAAGACATATTCGCCTTTAGGACTAACGATACACAATAGAGAATTCTGACAGGGTACACACCGTCAGATTAATCCATACAATCTTGCCAAAAGAACCATCCCCTAAGACGTGAGCCCGTCTAAGTGTTTTCTGTGCACAGAGCAAAATTCTACTTGCGACAATAATAAGCCAGAAGAGACACTTATATATATATAATTTTTTGGGGGCAACACACATGACTAAAATTGGACTATTGGCACTAGCAAGGTGTGGATAGACGTAAATCCACTGTGTGCAACATACTGGGTAACCAACACTTACGGACCCAACACATATGGATACACACTAACCAATCTCATCCATTTAAGTTGAGAGTCAGCGTGCATCTCGAATAACAGAGAGCACTGACGGGAAGTGGGCACAGCAACACAGTCGTGATATAATAGAGGAACCGGACGCAGTATAGCACCTGGTCACCCACACGACCTTACCCACAGCACCCAGTAACAATAGTGGTGCATCCTAAGGGATACATAACGCATGATAAACTCACTCACTAGAGGATACTAATTACAACACACACACAGTGCGAGCATTCTTTTAATAATTGTTCATTGTTTATGTATGTCCTGTAAGTAATATATATTTCATTATAACGGTTTCTTTTATTTGAGACTAATAAAAGTTAAATTTTAAACTAATCTTTCTTCAGTGCGCCAACAACAGAGACAACCCTTTTCTTTTTTGCTCCTTTATTTTTGCCAATACTTCTTTATAATTACTTCTACTTGTCTCTAAGGTCAAGATGGATTTCTGAATATTATGCCAAGCCTCAATCTCATCCATGGGACATTTCACCACATGGATCACCAAAGGAGAGAAGATGTCCAGAGGTTGGACAATCGTTTGGACCAGATGCAGCAACTCTTGCTTGAAAACTTGCAGCACATGGAGCAGCGAAGGAGAGAGGATGTCCAGAGGTTGGACAATCATTTGACCCAAATGCAGACAACCTTGGAACAGATAAGGGCAACACAGGTAGCCCACGGAAATTCATTGGCTACTGTCGGGTCCTTATTTGACCGCATGTCTGAAAATCAGGCAGTGACCACTTTGCAGGGTCAACAAATGCAGCAAAGTATACAACAGATGATGGCTATGCAGTATGAGTCAGTGACCAATACAAGAATGATAGCAACCAGCCTGCAGCTGCTGACAGAACGTAGACTAATATACACAGGATCTCCACCATCCACAACCAGCACCCAACATCCACATGAGGTATACAATATACAAAGAGCACAACAACAATCAAGTCCAAGTTCAGAAGAGCAACACCCAAGTTCCTACAATGAGATCCTAGACCTGCGTGTTAGACTTTAGTATGCTAATTGGCAGCTCAGAAGACATACAGAAGAGGAGCAGCAAGGATCCCAACAGTAGCCGGAAATACACGAGGGGAAGCAGCAAATATTGGGTGCAGAAAATAACTCTATCAGAGGAAGAAATCACGTAGGAGAACAATAGAATAACAAGAGTAGCTGAGCAGAACAGTCCATTTTTTTTTTAATGGAAGAAGCCAGCTGCGAGGAGGACATGCCAGGGTCCAGCCTGCAAGGAAATAACAGAAGAGGCTTTAAAGCCCACCAAAAGCTGGTAAGCAGAATGGTCAGACAGTGACAGTGTTTTAGTGTTGGGTATTAGCTGCACTTAAGACTACTTCTTCCTCCTTTTTAGCAGCCAGGAACATTAGGAAGTCTCACCACAGAAGAAGGCAGCTATGAGGAAGACATGATTGGGTCCAGCCTGCAAAGAAAGAACAGAAGAGGCTGGCATAGAGCTTTAAAGCCCACCAAAAGCTGGTAAGCGGAATGGTGAGACAGTGACAGTGTTTTAGTATTGGGTATTAGTTGCACTTAAGACTACTTCTTTCTCCTTTTTGGTAGCCAGGAAAATCTGAAAGCCTCACCACAGAAGAAGACAGCTACAAGGAGGATGTGCTATGGAACAGCCTGCAAGGAAAGAACAGAAGAGGCTGCTATAGAGCTTTAAAGCCCACCAAAAGAATACAATCCTTGCGGAGAAATAAACAAGGATAATATAGAACATGTTGAGGAATGCAGTCTTGGATGTTGAACAATGACTGAAAAAAATAATAATAAATAAGAAAACACACAACTATGGAATTAAAAATAATGTGTAATTACAAATAATGGCATCCATAATTATTTAAAAAAAGTATTTACTGCTAAGTCTTAGAAAAGGGAAGATTATATGTTTACAATATATGACTCCGTAGGTTTTAGCAATAGAAAATGTACAAAATAAAATTGAAATATTGAACATATTGTATTTGCTTTGTGACGTACCAGTATTGATGTGATGCACAAATTGTGTTATACAACCAAAGAAATTTAAATGAAAGAAAAAATAAATATAAATAACATATAAAAAGGTTTAAGAATGGATACAGAAAGTGGAAAATTAACAGATGAACAATGTTTTATTAAAACTGGAGATGGAAGGCTAAGGCCAGTATATTCTCCATTGCATACATGGTACCAAGTTGATGAGGGCTTCTTCGAGAGCTTAATTTTCACACTTTGGGGATCTTCAAAAAATCAGAAGTGTTTTGTTTAATGTTAATTGTCACTGGTTGCTGCTTGTGCAGACCCAAAATAAAGAAGTTGATGACTCATTTTTCTCTTCAAGGAATATATTACACCTCCTATGTCGGCCCTACAACTTGTTTTTGTGGGATGGATCCACATTTTTTCATGGAGAATCAGATGTAATTTGTCTCAGTGGGTTAAGGAATCTGCTTTAATTTGGTTAAGAAATAAATCTAATGATTTACATGAGACATACTGATGCCAGAAATTGCAATTACCATGGCGACAGTGAGGGGGCATAATCGCAACATCTTTATGTATAAAATATGTAATTTTGGGGGTGAATAGCAATAAAAGCATGAAGGATAGTAGAGGGTGTTCTGCATGGAGTGGGGGTGACAAGCACTTTGGGGCCCATTTATAATAGAATATAGGTGGCTAATTCCCCCAAAACAACCGTTTTCGGGGGTTAGCCGCAAATATTAATAATCTGAATGTATGTAGGTGGGTTCACAGTAGGAATCTCCAGTCCATGCTGTGATCCCTCCTGTCCCGCTCATGGCCGCATTCCTTATAGGTTGTAAAATATTCTAAAATATGCAATTGGAAGATAAGTGTCCCCCTTTACAACAAGAAGTGCAGGGTGTCTAAAGGGTCTTGAAATCTAGGCCTTTGCTGTGACCTGTAGTTCCACCGTTTGAAGTAGCAGCAGGGATCAGAGATTAATAGGGCAGCATCTTCAATTCAAAAGTTTATATTTTATTTGCTATGGGTATTAGTGGCGTAACAAAAAAATGTGCACCCACCAACACCCCCACCCCCTCCACTGGCAAAATTTTGGCACCTCCACCCCAGTTAAAACGCAAGACCCCCCCCCCCCAGGGAGCTGGCATGGGGGTCCATGCAACGCGGGGGTATTACATTGGCGGGGTCCCTTCAGTGACCTGGAAATAACACGCTATCCGCCGGGTAGGTAAAACACTGGCCGCACGCTAATTGGCTGAGATTCAATAGTGCCCACAGACTCCCCGGCGCCTCTTCACCATCGCCGGGGCTGCGGCGCTATAGTTAAGCCACTGATGGGGATGTAACAGTAACACTGAGCCTAGATAATGTTGGACAGTAACCATAAATAACCTTTATTCATGCTAACAGGGTAACTGAGTTGTATGTGTGTTTCATGAGTCAGGGGGTTAGACAGGAGGCAAAAGGAACCTAGAGACAGGTTGTCAACAATGGTTTTGTTATGATGGTAGTTAATTGGATTAGCTGTAATTGAATCCTGAAAAATAGTAGTTTGACCTGACAGCAATGTGTTTCTGGGGACCGAATGTGCCTGTGTAGTAGAGTCTAGTTCAAGGCAGAAAAAAATCAGATATTGTACAAGGAGTGTGTGTGTGTGATTGGGGGGGTAGGTTGCTTGGCGGGTAATGATGACCCAATGCACCAATGAATTAAGGGGTGTATATGAAAAAATTAGAAGTATCTTGCTGTGGTGAAGAGGTGTCCAGGTACCCAAATATAGTGGGGGGGAGAGAGGAGGGGTGAAATAGTGAGGGGAGAGGGGAGGGGGGAAGGAGTAGAAGGGGTGTGCTTTAGGGTGGGAGAATTGTTGCTGTGGGGCTTGTTTCCCTGGTAGGCCTAGTCTGGGATAAAGGGTTGTCTGGGACCTGTAGTTCCATGACTATATGTAGTGGCAGGGTTTGCGCCATGAGCAATGCCGGTCTTAACTTAGACAAGTGGCTGAGTGTTGGGGCAATGATGTGTACAGGTCAAGGTGGCCAGAAGTAGTGGGGCAGGGGGAGGGGTGAAGGGGTGCACTCATGGGTGGGATGGTTTAGGGCAAGTGTAGCATGGTGGCTGTGGGGCTTGTATTCCTAATCTTGGAGAAAAGGATTGGCTGGGACCTGCTGAGCCAGGGTTTGTGCTATGAACCATGCTGCATATTGGAATAGACAGGAGGCTAAGTGCTGGTTCAACAAGGCGTCCAAGTACAGGCACCAAGAAATAGCCACAAAGAAATAGTGGGGGGACAGGGGGGAGAAGGGGTGCGCTCCAGTGACTGAAGGTGGCCAGCACTTTAGGGCAAGTGTAGCAGGCTGGCTGTTGGAGTTTGCACTCATAGCATGCAATAATGTAATGGTCTAAATTATGACAGTCTAAAAAGAATGTCTACACACCATTGTCGACATAAATATTTACTATGTAGACATGGCCAGTCCAATAAAACACACAAATTTTTCTTAAACTTAAATTTTATTGGTTAAGATTTTCAAATTTTAAATATGAGCTACTCCCATTTGTAAAGCATATAAATATCAGTGATCGAGAATTCTGTCCATATACGTAGGTACTTGTATTCCAGATTAAGCAATCTATCTGTTATTTTATTGTTTAATTATGGCTAATCAGCTTTGCCATCTAGGACCATCTCAGATAGGATTTGTTTTAAATGTAGATTGTTATTTCTTCCGCTTCCGGGTTTGATGGCGACGGAGCTCCTGTTCTGAGCTCCGTGTCTGTTGCCCTTACCGCCGGTGTTACAAGGCTCCTGGAGCTTCTCCTTCACCCCCCAGCCTGCATTGCAGACCTCTTCTCACCCCCGGGGACCCGCTCGATGGACCACTTCTTTTCTCCACAGTCCTCACAGCTGCTGCAGCAACAAAGGTCAGATAAGCAGCGTGGATCAGGTAACATGGCGCCTGACAATGCGGACTCCTCCTCCCTCCCTGCACACAAAAAAGTAACTGCAGAGGGTAGCTCCGTGGGGGTGCCAGGCCAAAAAGGTCTGGAATCCCGTGTCACATACAGGGTAGTGGAAGCAATAAAAGCAGCTATGGCCCCACTCCTCACAAAAGCAGTGGATGACATCACCTCTCAACTGCAAAGGATATCTCAGAGAGTTACAACAAATGAAAAACAGCTAGGTGCTATAACACATGATTTGGCCAAGTCCCAGGTGGATATAAATAAGCTCACCAAAGAGAATCACCAACTGGTGAACAAAGTTGAGGAACTTGAGAACAGGTCTCGTAGCAGTAATATCAGATTTGTGGGGCTTCCTGAGTCTGTGAAAGGCCATGCTCTGGCCCAATTTGTCAGCAACACGCTTCCCTCTCTATTAGGCATTGAAGACGCCTGTAAAGACATGGTTATTGAGAGGGTACATAGAGTGGGCCCACCACCGACCCCACACAGACCACGACCTTGCGTTACACCTTTTAAGTGTCTCAGTGGAGATTTGGTCGGCTTCTGGCAAGAAAAAGAATCTCACCTGGCAAGGGAATAAACTTTTAATCTTTCAGGACTTTACGGCCAAGCTATCCAAATCCAGGAAAGCTTTTTCCACAATATGTTCATCTTTGGCAGCGGCAGGCTGAAAATGTAGCCTCTTATATCCAGCCATGTTACGTATTTACAAAGGCACCTTGTTTAAAGACCTTCTGACCCCTCTGATGCCTCAGCATATCTGAAGGAACTATCCCAGCCTGATGTTGATGACAGATCCGTCTGGGCCAAGGTGGAGCAACCAGAATGAATGTTCCATCCTCCGGCATGACTATGATCACTAAACCAGATTTCTTTTGCTGTTTCCCTGATGCCTAAAAGATTTCTGGCTTATTTTTGAGACCACCTATTAGCCTGTTGAATTTACCTCCCTCTGGAACACTTATTGTTTGCCTTAAAAACGTATGCTTATTTCTCCTTATACTTACTTGCATTCTTTCTAGAGATGCCTGTATTTGACATACAAAGCTTTTATAGTTCTAACTGATTTAATATGTTCTACTGATTCAATAATTAGGACTAGTAACATATCTCCCATATGATTCATTCATGATTCACCCCCCCTTCCTTAATTAAGGTTGTGTGACAAAATTATATTACAGTCTCTCCCCAGGCTCTCCTACCTGTGGGAATTTATTGATGTCTTTAACTCTCCTTTTCTTCCTCATCCTTGTTACCCCTCCTCTTTTCCTTCCTTCGTCAATCCCCCCTGGCCCGGAGAAATTTCCAACTTCTTTCATCTGAATAGGACATTGGCTGGTTCCAATGTCACAATTTTTATAGCATTCAAGAACGCCCTATTGATCCCCTCACTTCTAGTCTGTGCATACCACCTTTTCTTTTGGTACACACCATGACTCAAAATATCACAATTAGCACATGGAGCGTGGGGGAATTAACTCACCCATAAAGAGACAAAAGATTTTAGTTTATTTAAATATAGTTTTCTTACAGGAAACTCATTTAGAAACCTCTGAGGTCTTAAAGCTACAAATGTTAAGATGGATGATGATAACCCATGCTTCTTTTTCATCCAGGGCCCGTGGAGTGATGACTCTCGCCCGTCGGTCTCTCGCACTGGAGGTACTGCAGGAATTGATGGACACAGATGGCAGATACGCTGTAGAAGTAGTCAAACACCTGGGTAAACAATACATTTTAGCTAACATTTATGCCCCACCACCTATACCACACGCGTTTAGCTCTCCTCACCCCATATATGCACGGAAACCTTATTATAGGAGGTGATTTTAATATGGTCTCCTAACAGACATTAGACAAGTCCAATACAAAGGGGACCTCTTCCCCTCTTCCAAAAATAGGGTTAAATTTACTGATTAAATCCTTACATGATATTGATATTTGGAGGGCTTAATAAATAAATAAATAGGGAATACACATGTTTATCTGCCGCACATGGCTCATTTTCACGTATTGACTTTCTCCTAGCTTCCCACACACTCTTCCCATTTATCACTGACTACTATCGCCCCCATCCTCATTTCTGACCATGCTTTTGTCTCTATGGAATTACAACTTTCTACCGAACCCACTGCAGCCAAATTATGGAAATTCAGTACTTATATGTTACTTATATCATATCATATCTTATATGATAGTTAGTACGCTCATACCCCCACTATCCATGTCGGCGTGGAGTTGATCTTATATAGTATGGCAAGCGTATGCGAAAAACTAAGCAAATAGCTTAGAGGGCACCCAACTAACATATAAGTACCGGAAATTCCCTAAATAAAATAAAGCAGCGCTGTAATTACAATGTAAAATATTTATTACATACACTAATAAAACATTTTATACATTAAAAATGAACCAATGGTATAAAAGGTTATAGGATGGACCCAAATGTTATAGTCACCGATACTGAAGTAATCACCAATATTGGGGTGGTATTTCAAGACCTGCTCTGATCCTTGGGACAAGGGGGGATGAGGAAGTCCTTATTTGCCACTTGGTGGTGTCCTGATGTTGTTATTACGGACTGCAACCGATGGCATAGATGGAAATTAGCCGATCGGGAGTCCCACTGCTGCTAATGGTGAGGTATCCAACGTTGTTCTGTGGCTTGAGACTTCCAAGATGGTGGGTTATCCGATCAGACGATTAGGCAGGTGGAGTAGTCCTTTCGGTGAAAAAGGTGAAGTCCTTAGGACAATATGGGTCCAACCAATGTAGCTCCAACGCGTTTCGCAGTACCTACTGACTGCTTTGTCCTTGACATTGGTTGTAATAACAACATCAGAACACCACCAAGTGGCAAATAAGGACTTCCTCATCCCCCCTTGTCCCAAGGATCAGAGCAGGTCTTGAAATACCACCCCAATATTGGTGATTACTTCAGTATCGGTGACTATAACATTTGGGTCCATCCTATAACCTTTTATACCATTGGTTCATTTTTAATGTATAAAATGTTTTATTAGTGTATGTAATAAATATTTTACATTGTAATTACAGCGCTGCTTTATTTTATTTATTGTTTTTTTCTTGTATTTGGAAGCTGACTACTCCCACAAGCAGCTGCTGTTTTGATTAAACCACTCCCGGCAGGCGCTCCAAACCAACCCAGGTTGGTCCTCTTTTCTGTACTGGAAATTCCCTTCTGCCTACTTAAATCTAACAAATTTAGAAGACATTTGGGGGTAACGGTGGGAGAATTTTGTGATAACAATAAGGAACATCGTCTGACCAACCTCTCTGTTCTGGATGACACTGAAGTCTGTCCTCGGAGGGGCTATTATTTCTTTCACCGCCACTTCCAACAGAGACTATACAAAACAATACTTAACTCTACAGTCTTCACTATCCGATGCATACACACTATTCCAACAAAATCCTTCGCCAGTACTTAAGGAGAAATGTGTGAGCCAAAACACAATTGGAGGGGTACATTTCGGAAGCTGGGGAGAGACATTTGTTCTCAGTCAATTACAAATTTTATAAACATGGCAACAAAACTGGAAAAATCCTGTCTATCCTTTTGAAAGGCACAATCAAGCCCTCGGTGGTTCAGCCCATGGGCATATACAGGGAAACCTCACAAAATTACACAGGTCATGCAGCTATTTTACACTACTCTTTATACATCTTCTGTACACACTCCTACGGCTTCCAGTGGTCCCTCCAATACTCCCTCAAATGGAACACACCATCCCACACCCCTATGGAATAACCTCAAATTTCCCACTATAACCCCAGGCATGGCTTCTCTAATCACCAGCCTGATCACCTCCTCAGAAGTAGAAAAGGCGGTACTTGTGAGTTATCTGGGCGTCCGATTTTTTGATTGTATGCCTTAAGTTAAGGCATACAATCAGATGCGATGCGATGCGATATCGCATCGCATCGCATGCGACCATCGGATGCGATGACCCGATTTTTCCATAGGAATCAATGTTAAAATGGACTGAGTCCATTTTAACATGGAATTCAATTGGAAAAAGGGGTCCTTTTCATACCCCTACTATCCAAGTGGGCATGGAGTTGGATATAAACCTGTGGCAAGCGTAGCGAGCCACCGAGCCCGAAGCGTGGCGAGCGAAGCGAGCCCCGCGAGGGGACGGTATTCCGTGTCCCCTCGCGGGGCTCGCTACGCTCGCCACGCTTCGGGCTCGGTGGCTCGCTACGCTCGCCACAGGTTTATATCCAACTCCATGCCCACTTGGATAGTAGGGGTATGAAAAGGACCCCTTTTTCCCATTGAATTCCATGTTAAAATGGACTCAGTCCATTTTAACATTGATTCCTATGGAAAAATCGGGTCATCGCATCGCATCGCATCGCATCCGATGGTCGCATGCGATGTGATGCGATGTCCCGATCCGACCCGATTTAAAAATCGGACGCCCGGATAACTCACAAGTACCGAAAAGGCAATTAAAAAATTTAAACTTAATAAGGCACCGAGCCCTGGCGGGTACTGTGTTGCTGTTTATAAGCTCTTACAGACTGAAAGTACTCCAATATTAGTCGACCTCTTCAATTACATCCTAAAGGCAGACATCCCTTCCTTACACTTTAATTCTGCTGTTATTAAAATACTCCCCAAACATGGCAGGGATTTATCCCTGCCAGGATCATACTGCCCAATATCCTTATTGAACTTAGATTAGCAAATCCTAACCAAGATTATTGCAGATCATATTAAAACAATTATCCCTTCCATAATTCACCCTGACCAAACAGGCTTCATATCTGGCCGCCACTCCACCATAAACGTCCAAAAAGTGATTGCAGTCCTATCCCTCCTCCACTCACCAATCCCACCCACAGATCTTCACATTCTATCTTAGATTATTATTCAGCGTAAGGAAATCGCATTGCATTGCATGACCAGTTTAGTGGCATACGATGCGTGCGATGCGATGCAATGCAATATTACTAAGTAATTTATTCACTGTTATTTTTCCAAGGGGCTTATCGCATCGCATTGCATTGTACCTCATGATACAATGCGACGCGATCTTACGATGTAATTTATTTACTGCTCTTTTGCTATGCTTATCGCATAGCATTGCATGACATTGTACCTCATTCAAAATCGCATGCGATTGCATGCGATTTTGTAAGGTGTGATGGCATTAACTGTACTACCATTTTTAGCCTCCACCCCACTATCCACACCACCCCAAAGCTCTGCAAGTGCAGCGTTCCCCCACTATCCACACCACCCAGAAGCGTGGCGAGCAGCGGTGGAACGCATCCTCCCGAACTTTTCATACCCCCACTATCCACATTGGCGTGGAGTTGATTTTCTATAGTGCCTGAAGTGTGACATTCGCGGGTGTGGTATGGGGTTCCGACAGTCGGGATCCTGACAGTCATTAACCCGATGTCGGGATCCCGACTGCCCAGACTCCGACAGCATGGCGAGCGCAACAAAGCCCCTTGCAGGCTCACTGCACTCGCCACGCTGCGGCCTACCCTTTGCACTCAGCAGCAACAGTTTGTGAGAAGCAGCAACCATTTTGTCAGCTATGACGCATAAAATATTACAAAATGGCGTAGGGAGTCAGAATACTGCTGAAAGTGATTCATTTTTTAGAATTGTTTTGTTTTTCTGGGTTTAAGAATGCAATATTGAACAGAAGACGAGGGGAGAAAGTCGGTCTGCACAGTTTTGTCAACAGTAATGAGAACTAACCAGATAATGGGGTATGCATGCGTAGACCCTAAGGCCTTCAGGTCTAGGAGGCCACAGAATTTCTTTGCCTCGTAACCAGGCCTAGATGACGTGAATTATTATAATATCTTTAATTCAATACTGATTTGTCCAATCACATCTTAGCCCATATGAATAATGAAATAACCGAGCTGAATAAAGTATAAATATCGGGCATAAAGTGGGAGGGGTTAGGCAGTTGAGGAAGCTGTTCAGAGGACAAGTGATTGGAGCTGGGGGTGCAGGTAAATTATTCTTAGGTGTTGGCTGATAACTGTCCCCTGTCTTCTGTAATTGAGTTAGGTTGTTTTTATTGAGGAATTAGTCTATTATTATTATTATTATTATTATTATTATTATTATTATTATTATTATTATCGTTATCATTATTATTATTATTATTATTATTATTATAACTTGTATATGTTAAGATTGCTTTGGCCTTTGCAATACATGTATTCAGGTTATCTTTCACTATTTTTCAAGTAAAGCATTTTTCTATATTTTACAAGTTGGTGTTGGAGTGAAATTATTTCAGAGTTTACCATTATATTTAAGGGTTATAAAGTGTAATATATATATATATATATATATATATATATATATATATATATATATATATATATATATATATATATATATATGACACCTCTATTGCGCATGTGTGAATCACCAGAAAAGGGCAGCAGTGAGCATTTTTCCAGGGATATTTACAGCTGTGCTGTAAGACCGAAGGAGATGTGAGTTGAATGAAATTGATGCAGGGTGTACAGTGTATGGGGGCCCCAAGGACACAAGGGCCCATGTGCACCACACACCTGCACCTATAATATATACGCCAGTGGATGTTGCTGGCTGCTGCTGGGACCTGTGCTGCTGGGATGCAGTTGAAATCCCGGTGGTCGGAATCCCGGTGATCGAAATCCCGATGCCGGAATCCTGACCGCCAAAATCCCGGCACTTTGTCCCTCTGTGGGTGTCCATGACTCCCATAGTGGGAGAATAAATTAGTGACTGCTTGTCAGGATTTTTGAGGTTGGGATTCCGGCGTTGGGATTTCAAACCACTTCCATGCTGCTTTGTTATGGGTGCTTTGCTGGGAGAGTGGTTCTGGATCAGAAGTGAAACTAGCAGCAGTGCTAGGAGGCACAAGTCAAAATTTTGCCTAGGGCATCAAATTGGCTTCTGCCAGCTCTGAGTATCACCAATCTGTATCCTCACAGCTCCCTCTCTCCATAGCCAGAAAGTCTGACACAGATCATTTTGCTTTTACTTTGTGTTAAGGAGTAATTTGGTCCATCGAGCGGCCTCTAGTGGTCACTGGTGATAAATCACCTCAATAAGGCGTAGTTAGGGTTTTATATACAGATATAATCCTGGGTTTTTTGCTAGTGAAAAAGGTGTATTAGTTACAATTGCTGCAACATTTATTAAGCTGAATCACTGTGTCAGAGTCTTATATGTATATGTATCCAATGCTAAATAGTTTGGATACTTGCAATAGGTCCATTTGATATATAAAAAAGATAATATCTGTTTTATTGATGTATAAATTGGATTACAGCAAATATAAACATAAGGTAAAGCTAAAAATGTGTCAAAATAATAGACATATATTACCCTAAAGGCCCATACACACTAGAAGTTCCCCACCGATGCCAACATTGGTACCTGACGGGGGAGGGGGGGCAGCCGGGCAAGTGCATACACACCTGCTGATGCTGAACACGATGGGGCCAATGGTGAGGGGAGCAATGATCATGCTGTGGAGGCAGCTAGACCATTGTTAATGAGGTCTCCCTTGTCCTGACATATTTGGAATAGGGAGCGGGTCGTTAACGATGTACGTGAGCATGCATCGTTAACGGTGTACAGCATATAAACTATGCAATATTATTCACAATATCACTAAGAAAGTCATCTAGTGTGTATGTGCCGTTAGGTCCACACAGGCAATATGACAACACATTTTTGGAAATTTTTCATACTTTGCCATCCAATTGGACTGTGCTTGGGAGGAGAAGCGTGCCAAGTGGTAGCAGTACTGGGGCGAGGAACCTGGCTTATGACCCATACCTTATAAAACTATGAAAGCTATATCTATGTGCCTTGCTTATATTTGTATCACTTTATTGCATCTATTTGTCATTTTCTTTACATCATTACATTTTTTTTATATTTCACTGATATATCCCTTTTATAAAAATACAATAAAAGTTATGTTTGGATCCAGTTCAGTGACCCAAAACTGATATTCTCTCCCGCGTGTGATATATACTAGTGTAATAAGGGTCAGTAGAAGCGCCCCCTTGTGGCTTTGAGAGAGGAAAATTATATTTAAAAATAATCAATTCTGTTACTTTAGGGGAGGGTTTACCTTACACATTGCTTATTACACTACACTGGTGCAGATGAACAACTATTAATGTTTCCCATCTCCAATTTTTAACTAGATTGATTTATATAAAACACTTATTACAATCAGAAAATGAAAATGTCCTTACTTAATATTGACGTGATACAAGTAATCTAACTTAACAAAATCCTGATACACTCAGGGCCTCAGTGTGACTCCTCATGTGATTAATAAGTGATGAATTTCTAGTAAAACACTTGTTACATTCAGAGCAAGTAAATGATTTATCTCTTTTGTGAATCTTCTGATGTCTAAGAAGAGATATCCTCTGGGAAAAACACTTGCTGCATTCAGAGCATTGATACGTTTTTTCTCTCCCGTGTGACTCCTCTGATGTGTAACAAGGTCGTGCTTGTTGGTAAAACACATGCTGCATTCAGAGCAATTAAATGGTTTCTCTCCTGTATGAATCCTCTGATGTATAACAAGGTCGGCCTTCTGGGAAAAACACTTGCTGCATTCAGAGCATTGATATGGTTTCTCTCCTGTGTGACTCCTCTGATGTATAACAAGGTTGGACTTCTTGATAAAACATTTGCTGCATTCAGAGCAATTAAATGGTTTCTCTCCTGTGTGACTCCTCTGATGTTTAACAAGATTACCTTTATTGGAAAAACACTTGTTACATTCAGAGCATAGAAATGGCTTCTCTCCTGTGTGACTCCTCTGATGTATGAGAAGCTGTGATTTACACGTAAAGCGTTTGTCACACTCAGAGCACAGATGTGGTCTCTCTCCTGTGTGACACCTCTGATGGATGAGAAGCTGTGATTTACATGTAAAGCGTTTGTCACACTCAGAGCACAGATGTGGTTTCTCTCCTGTGTGACTCCACTGATGGATGAGAAGCTGTGATTTATATGTAAAGCGTTTCTCACACTCAGAGCACAGATGTGGTCTCTCTCCTGTGTGACTCCTCTGATGTCTGAGAAGCTCTGATTTATATGTAAAGCATTTATCACACTCAGAGCACAGATGTGGTCTATCTCCTGTCAGACTCATCCTGTATTAACTGAGAAACAAATTACCTGCCGAAAGTTTATCCTATCCAGAAAATGAGGATAGCTTTAAAGAATCTTCCAGAGTTGTAGGAAGAAATGACGACTTGCTAGTGAAAGTCTTATTACTTATGTGCCCTGAAAAAGAAAGTTTATATTTTTAAAAGGATGAAGATAACTGAGATAAGTATTTATATTACATTAATAGTGTTACTTTATATAAGAAACATAATGTGTATTTATTTACATTAAAAAATATGACAAGGTCATTTACCAGTGTTTCTATATTTATATATGTCACCAAATTGCTATATCCCTGTTTCCAGTCATATGTGCAGCATGGAGACCTCTATAATCTTGCAGCAATACTGATACTGAGTATAATACCCAGTCATATGTGCAGCATGGAGACCTCTATCATCCTGCAGCAGTTACTGACACTGAGTATAATACCCAGTCATATGTGCAGCATGGAGACCTCTATCATCCTGCAGCATATACTGATACCGAGTATAATACCCAGTCATATGTGCAGCATGGAGACCTCTATCATCCTGCAGCAGATAGTGATACCGAGTATAATACCCAGTCATATGTGCAGCATGGAGACCTCTATCATCCTGCAGCAGTTACTGATACCGAGTATAATACCCAGTCATATGTGCAGCATGGAAACCTCTATCATCCTGCAGCAGTTACTGATACTGAGTATAATACCAAGTCACATGTGCAGCATGGAGACCTCTATCATTCTGCAGCAGATACTGATGCTGAGTATAATACCCAGACATATGTGCAGCATGAAGACCTCTATCATCCTGCAGCAGTTAATGATACCGAGTATCATACCCAGTCATATGTGCAGCATGGAGACCTCTATCATCCTGCAGCAGATACTGATACTGAGTATAATACCCAGTCATATGTGCAGCATGGAAACCTCTATCATCCTGCAGCAGATACTGATACCGAGTATAATACCCAGTCATATGTGCAGCATGGAAACCTCTATCATCCTGCAGCAGATACTGATACTGAGTATAATACCCAGTCATATGTGCAGCATGGAGACCTCTATCATCCTGCAGCATATACTGATACCGAGTATAATACCCAGTCATATATGCAGCATGGAAACCTCTATCATCCTGCAGCAGATACTGATACCGAGTATAATACCCAGTCATATGTGCAGCATGGAAACCTCTATCATCCTGCAGCAGATACTGATACTGAGTATAATACCCAGTCATATGTGCAGCATGGAGACCTCTATCATCCTGCAGCAGATACTGATACTGAGTATAATACCCAGTCATATGTGCAGCATGGAGACCTCTATCATCCTGCAGCAGTTACTGATACCGAGTATAATACCCAGTCATGTGTGCAGCATGGAGACCTCTATCATCCTGCAGCATATACTGATACCGAGTATAATACCCAGTCATATGTGCAGCATGGAGACCTCTATCATCCTGCAGCAGATAGTGATACCGAGTATAATACCCAGTCATATGTGCAGCATGGAAACCTCTATCATCCTGCAGCAGTTACTGATACTGAGTATAATACCCAGTCACATGTGCAGCATGGAGACCTCTATCATCCTGCAGCAGATACTGATACTGAGTATAATACCCAGTCATATGTGCAGCATGGAGACCTCTATCATTCTGCAGCAGATACTGATGCTGAGTATAATACCCAGACATATGTGCAGCATGGAGACCTCTATCATCCTGCAGCAGTTACTGATACCGAGTATAATACCCAGTCATATATGCAGCATGGAGACCTCTACCATCCTGCAGCAGATACTGATACTGAGTATAATACCCAGTCATATGTGCAGCATGGAGACCTCTATCATCCTGCAGCAGATACTGATACTGAGTATAATACCCAGTCATATGTGCAGCATGGAGACCTCTATCATCCTGCAGCAGATACTGATACCGAGTATAATACCCAGTCATATGTGCAGCATGGAAACCTCTATCATCCTGCAGCAGATACTGATACTGAGTATAATACCCAGTCATATGTGCAGCATGGAGACCTCTATCATCCTGCATCATATACTGATACCGAGTATAATACCCAGTCATATGTGCAGCATGGAGACCTCTATCATCCTGCAGCAGATACTGATACCGAGTATAATACCCAGTCATATGTGCAGCATGGGAACCTCTATCATCCTGCAGCAGATACTGATACTGAGTATAATACCCAGTCATATGTACAGCATGGAGACCTCTATCATCCTGCAGCAGATACTGATACTGAGTATAATACCCAGTCATATGTGCAGTATGGAGACCTCTATCATCCTGCAGCAGATACTGATACCGAGTATAATACCCAGTCATATGTGCAGCATGGAGACCTCTATCATCCTGCAGCAGATACTGATACTGAGTATAATACCCAGTCATATGTGCAGCATGGAGACCTCTATCATCCTGCAGCAGATACTGATACCGAGTATAATACCCAGTCATATGTGCAGCATGGAAACCTCTATCATCCTGCAGCAGATACTGTTACTGATTATAATACCCAGTCATATGTGCAGCATGGAAACCTCTATCATCCTGCAGCAGATACTGATACTGAGTATTATACCCAGTCATATGTGCAGCATGGAGACCTATCATCCTGCAGCAGTTACTGATACTGAGTATAATATCCAGTCATATGGGCAGCATGGAGACCTCTATCATCCTGCAGCAGTTACTGATACTGAGTATAATATCCAGTCATATGGGCAGCATGGAGACCTCTATCTTCCTGCAGCAGTTACTGATACCGAGTATAATACCCAGTCATATGTGCAGCACGGAGACCTCTATCATCCTGCAGCAATAGTGATACTGAGTATTATACCCAGTCATATGTGCAGCATGGAGACCTATCATCCTGCAGCAGTTACTGATACCGAGTATAATACCCAGCCATATGTGCAGCATGGAGACCTCTATCATCCTGCAGCAGATACTGATACCCAGTATAATACCCAGTCATATGTGCAGCATGGAGACCTCTATCATCCTGCAGCATATACTGATACCGAGTATAATACCCAGTCATATGTGCAGCATGGAGACCTCTATCATCCTGCAGCAGATACTGATACCGAGTATAATACCCAGTCATATGTGCAGCATGGAAACCTCTATCATCCTGCAGCAGTTACTGATACAGAGTATAATACCCAGTCATATGTGCAGCATGGAGACCTCTATCATCCTGCAGCAGATACTGATACCGAGTATAATACCCAGTCATATGTGCAGCATGGAGACCTCTATCATCCTGCAGCAGTTACTGATACAGAGTATAATACCCAGTCATATGTGCAGCATGGAAACCTCTATCATCCTGCAGCAGTTACTGATACAGAGTATAATACCCAGTCATATATGCAGCATGGAGACCTCTACCATCCTGCAGCAGATACTGATACTGAGTATAATACCCAGTCATATGTGCAGCATGGAGACCTCTATCATCCTGCAGCATATACTGATACCGAGTATAATACCCAGTCATATGTGCAGCATGGAGACCTCTATCATCCTGCAGCAGATACTGATACCGAGTATAATACCCAGTCATATGTGCAGCATGGAAACCTCTATCATCCTGCAGCAGATACTGATACCGAGTATAATACCAAGTCATATGTACAGCATGGAGACCTCTATCATCCTGCAGCAGATACTGATACTGAGTATAATACCCAGTCATATGTGCAGTATGGAGACCTCTATCATCCTGCAGCAGATACTGATACCGAGTATAATACCCAGTCATATGTGCAGCATGGAGACCTCTATCATCCTGCAGCAGATACCGATACTGAGTATAATACCCAGTCATATGTGCAGCATGGAGACCTCTATCATCCTGCAGCAGATACTGATACCGAGTATAATACCCAGTCATATGTGCAGCATGGAAACCTCTATCATCCTGCAGCAGATACTGTTATTGATTATAATACCCAGTCATATGTGCAGCATGGAAACCTCTATCATCCTGCAGCAGATACTGATACTGAGTATTATACCCAGTCATATGTGCAGCATGGAGACCTATCATCCTGCAGCAGTTACTGATACTGAGTATAATATCCAGTCATATGGGCAGCATGGAGACCTCTATCATCCTGCAGCAGTTACTGATACTGAGTATAATATCCAGTCATATGGGCAGCATGGAGACCTCTATCTTCCTGCAGCAGTTACTGATACCGAGTATAATACCCAGTCATATGTGCAGCACGGAGACCTCTATCATCCTGCAGCAATAGTGATACTGAGTATAATACCCAGTCATATGTGCAGCATGGAGACCTATCATCCTGCAGCAGTTACTGATACCGAGTATAATACCCAGCCATATGTGCAGCATGGAGACCTCTATCATCCTGCAGCAGATACTGATACCCAGTATAATACCCAGTCATATGTGCAGCATGGAGACCTCTATCATCCTGCAGCATATACTGATACCGAGTATAATACCCAGTCATATGTGCAGCATGGAGACCTCTATCATCCTGCAGCAGATACTGATACCGAGTATAATACCCAGTCATATGTGCAGCATGGAAACCTCTATCATCCTGCAGCAGTTACTGATACAGAGTATAATACCCAGTCATATGTGCAGCATGGAGACCTCTATCATCCTGCAGCAGATACTGATACCGAGTATAATACCCAGTCATATGTGCAGCATGGAGACCTCTATCATCCTGCAGCAGTTACTGATACAGAGTATAATACCCAGTCATATGTGCAGCATGGAAACCTCTATCATCCTGCAGCAGTTACTGATACAGAGTATAATACCCAGTCATATGTGCAGCATGGAGACCTCTATCATCCTGCAGCAGTTACTGATACTGAGTATAATACCCAGTCATATGTGCAGCATGGAGACCTCTATCATCCTGCAGCAGATACTGATACTGAGTATAATACCCAGTCTATGAATGTTTCCATAATAATTATATATTCCCCAT
Organism: Crinia signifera; assembly: GCF_055691185.1. NCBI lineage: Eukaryota > Metazoa > Chordata > Amphibia > Anura > Myobatrachidae > Crinia > Crinia signifera. The sequence continues at coordinate 306,160,041 of NC_139220.1, read as the reverse complement.
ACTCTGTGCAGGTCAGACATAAAAACATAGAATGTTATGACAGATTTGAACCTTGCCACCCATCTAGTCTGCACCTTCTTTAATATATTGCTACCTCATACCCTATCCATAAGTATATGCAATGCATGTACTGTATAAATTATTCTACTACATTACTCATGTCTTGCCAGGGGATGGTGAGGAGGAGTGTGAGCCAGGGCTGGATTAACAATGGGCCTGATGTAGCTGCAGCTCCAGGCCCACAAATTTTGTAGCTGGGGACCGGGGCTTTCCAACATGCCTGGCCCCTTTCGCTAGCCCCCTGGTAACCCGAGATACCATCGGGCAAACACTAGACCCGCTAATTCCAACCCCATATTTTTCCGAAAGCTGCCAGTTCCCCCCAGCATCACAGAAGCTTGAGGTTGATCTTCAAACCCAAATCGCTAGGCCTTCAATCTATTATCAGGCTGGTCCATATGGGTTAATTGGTTCCAGAGATATTGCGGGTAAACCGATTTTTTTATTTCCGAAATGTAATTTCATGGCTGTTCATGTTCTTTGAGGACAGATTTCTCTTGAACCAAATGGCCCAGTTTCACGGGACCAAAATCATTTGAAGCCCACTTAAAAGTTCTTCTATGTAATACTGGTCTAAGTAGGTTCTGAAGATATAGCTGGTTAAACAATATAGCCGGTTAAAGGGCAGGGATTAGGCTGGTGTAAAATAGGCCAGCCTGGGAATGTCCCTGCATGATCATGGGACCAGGGCTGGATTACCTACATGCTCATTGCCAGGGGTTCCATGCTCATTGCCATGTGGGATTACATGTTCATTGCAAAGGGGGAATACATGCTCGTGGCAACTGGGGGACAGCCGCCGCCAGACAGAAGTGACAGGGGTGTGGCCTGTCATGACGCATACCCTGCTGCTGTGTTTGGAGCTGTGAGGCTGGTGATCGCCGCGTTACAGAGTTGCCGGTGTCCGGGAATCCCTGCATGCTGAGTGTATCGCTGGGTCCCGTGAGTGAATTGTTACGCTGTGCCTGCAGTATCCGCTAGTGGTTTTATATCGAGTCTTGTGGTAGTCAGCCCACACCAGAGGAACACCTCGGTACGGGCTCTACCTTTCAGAAAGGAAATTTTATATACTTATTTTCCATGTTTTATTAAACGATATTACACCATGAAGCGCCCCCTCTATTTGTTGTAGGTGGAGCATATATATATATATATATATATATATATCGATTGCAGCCCCCCCATGTATTACAGTCAGGCTGGTGTAAGGATTCTCTGCACCCTAGGTAACACATCAAGCTATATATATATATACATATATATATATATATATATATATATATATATATATATATATATATATATATATATATATATATATATATATATAAAAGAAAAGTGAGTGGGGAGCGCCAAAGGTTTACCAACCACCTAAATGGAATGTACAGTGCAAAAACACAGAATACAATATAAAAATGGATTTTTATTAAAAATTGATGATCATATCAGGATTTCATTTTTCAAATGCAGTTTCATTTTTCAAATATATACACATTGTAGGGGCTCTGCACACACTAAATTAACTCATAATAAATAGTTGAGATTTGGTTCATGAATTGATCATTGCATTTAAGCCTGCAGCCCCCTTCACGGACCCCACTTTTCTGCAGGTGTTCCCCCCCCCCCCCCGGGGCTCCTCTCCAGCGTGTTTCCCAAGCATGTGACGTGATGACATCACACGCATAATGGAGAAGCTGAAGCACAATAGAGGAAGAGAGACCAGCAGACACTGCTGCTTCCCCTGGCTCCGATGCATCCAAGCCCGCCCCAGCACACCCATCCGCCCGCCCATCCTGTACACAGTAGCCAATAGCTAGCTCTGTGTACAGTCAATTGCATCAGTGGGGGGGATTTGTCATCTCTGCCATGGCCGCACCCGCGCTGCGGCTGACTCTCCTCCGGTGCTCAGCCAGTGGGCACTGGCAGGCAGCAGCATGTCAGTGCATCCAGCGGGTGTTGGCGCCCACATAGACCCCACTGCGGCTTGCTCCCCCAAGCGGCTGCTGGGTCTGCCTTACAGTAGTTACGCCACTGCCACAACCCCTATTATTGTGAATAATAAGCCCTTGATAATTTTCAGCTCCAGGCCCATTTAGACCTTAATCTGGCACTGGTGTGAGCAGGAATATACATGCAGCCCCCCCATGTATTACAGTCAGGCTGGTGTAAGGATTCTCTGCACCCTAGGTAACACATCAAGCTACTGCTCACTCCCAGCCCCACACTGCCACCAATACCCACTTACCAGACCCTCAAGTCAAAGTATAGAGGTGGCATCTTGTAAGTTTCACAGCCACCACCTGCATTACATTTTTGTCATAGACATCCTGAATTTTATGACAGGCAGGTTGTTTCCCAGGTCATTCAGTCCCAACAACTGGGAGGCTTGAAAAGAACAAAGTGACACCCTGTAAGGTACCTCTGCTATACTGTCTGGCCAGACATAAGAAACTGGACATTTTTAATTTGATCACATCCACATAATTTCTGCTAATAGAAAGTATCAAAGCTAAACCACTGAGATTTATAAACACTACAAACTAACAGTGTCTTATTTGTGACACGGAACTGCTTATTAACAAGCTGTTATGGACTAAGTCAAATCCACTCTGCTTATTCACTACACAAAAACTGTAGGTACAGTGCATGCCGACTTGAAATAGTATTATATGCCTAATTTAGGTACTATGTCATTTTAGGTGTTATGTGGTCACAACCGGTTGTGTGTTTTTTCCCTTTTAATATTCTTTTATAGGTTTTATGTGAATTTTAGAATATTGTGCCATTATTGGAGGTAATTATTAATAAATGTTATATTTTTGATCAAATTCATCCCTGTTATTGCGCAATTCTATCCTCTACAAGTTTTCTTTTCCCTCTTATTGAGACATTGAGCTATCCCAAATAGAACATCTGCTCATAACAGGAAAATTGGTTTCATTTTTACCAACTTTGGTCATATTATATTATATACTGATATATAGTTTGTTGTCTTTCCGCTGCGCTGGAATTTATTTGTTTTTTTTCTGCATAAATATTTACTACTATAGGGTAATGTGGAATCATGTGTTGTACAGTGTAATATCTAGTTATTTTTAATCAAAATATTAATTAAAAGATAATACAAAATGTAGAATATAATGTTATCCGCAGTATATCCTTTCATATCCTTTCATGAATTATTATATGGTTAAACTATGTAACCATGGTTAAGGTAAACATTTTTAAGTATATACAAGACAATAACTACAGAGGTTTGTTCGTGTATCAGTATATTATTATGTATAATATAATTACCTTACTCTGGGGATCCTTCCTCTGTCTCTCTCTTACTCCTCCGTCCTCCCAGCTCTCCAGTTAGTAACTGATCCAGCAGCTCCTCCATCAGCTCCCAGTGGCCTGATACAGCCTATTTATAGTCACTCCTCCCCATCTCTCCCCAGTAGTTCCCAGGATGCCATGCAGGAATTCTCACACTGGCCCTTATTCTGATCGGTGCGGCCAGAGCCGCATATGCGGCTCTGACCGCACCAGGCGAATCCCCGCCTTCCAGACGGATCGCCACAGCCGTCCGTACGCGGCCATGTGGCGATCCGCATGATTTTGGACGGGGATACGCCTCCTCCATGGTGGGAGCAGCCCCTGCATTCGATGGTCGCCGAACATCGAATGCAGGGCCGCACGCTCCACCAGGTCCCGCAGCACAAGACCACACGGACACTTGTCCGTGTGAAATCTTGTATGGGGGCGGGCAGCTGACATCCGGCGATGTCAGATGCCCGCCCTGTACCCACGCGTCATAGCCTCATTAGCAAGCGTACGCCCCGCGTTTGCATGGGAACGCCCATGAAACGCGGGGCGTATGCATATGCAAATGAGGCTTCGTAGCCCCTCACGCCCCTATCCACCCCCTTTGCGGCGGTCAAAATACGTGTGCGGCGATTTCGGCTGCACATGCGCAGAGTGCCCTCTGCACATGCGCAGACCGAAAACATTGGCGGAACGGCCGCAAGCGGCCGTTACCGCTTCAAGCAGAATAAGGGCCACTGAGAGGTGACATGTAAATTAGGGTCACATAACATTAGTATACAGCCATTCACCACAGCAGCTCCTCCTGCCCAGCTCCTTGTCTTGTAAATGAGGTGTAAATATTTCTAAAGTCATTTACTACAATGGGAAATGCTAATTACACCCTGGCAGGGTAACACCTTCTATTCTAATAAGGTCACAGCAGCCTCTGGGCTCCTGTTATGTCACCAAAGGGACCTTTTGTTTAGGAGTCACCTATTGTCCAGTTAGAGAGTCAGCAGATAGTCCCGTCCTGCATATCAGCAACAGGAACCTCACAATGGCCCTTATTCTGGTTGGTGCGGTCAGAGCCGCACACGGGGCTCCGACCGCACAAACCAAGGGCCGCCCACCGGACGGATCGCCACGGCCGTCCATACACGGACGGCTGGCGATCCGCACAAAAATGGTGGAGGCTACGCCTCCACCATGGTGGGAGCTGCCCCCTGCCTTCGATGGTCGACGACCATCGAAGGCAGGCCCGCACGCCGCGGCAGCTCCCGCAAGCTCAGACCACACGGACAATCGTCCGTGTGGGAGCTTGTAAGGGGGCTGAAAGCTGACATCCGGCGACGTCAGCTTTCCGCCCCCATGTCATGGTAATGAGGGCGTCATGCCCTCATTACCATGCATACGCCCCGCGTTTGCATGGGAACGCCCATGAAACGCGGGGCGTACACATAGGGAAATGAGGGGCTAAAGCCCCTCACGCCCCTATACGCCCCCTTTGCGGCGGACGAAATCCGTCTGCGGCGAAGGGGGCTGCACATGCGCAGAATGACCTCTGCGCATGTGCAGACAAAAAACATCGGCGGTACGCCGCACGCGGGCCGTACCGTGCCGATCAAAATAAGGGCCAATGATTTAATGCTAAAATAAAATATAAATAGACACATATACAAAACCTGATTTAAAAAAAAAAAAATATTTAAATGAAGCTACTGCTGCCTGTAATGTTATTTATTGCTGAATGTATTTGTGAGTCTGTCTTATAAAAGGTTTATAATGAACATTAACTAATACTTTGTGTTAGTTACCAGCCCATCAAAATAATGCAACAACATAACAGTAATGTCAGCATTGGCGGCTGTGCGCACCCAAACTGTGCAACACAAACTTATGTTTCATCCTAAAAATTAAAAATGATAAAACAACTCAAGCGTTGAACTTTTAACCCAAGTCTGCTGGACATATAAATAATTATTTCCACAAAATTTAAAAAGGTTTGTGTGTTCTCTAAAGAATAAGAATAATAAGCATAACAAAGTCATTTTTTTTCTTTTAAAAAGTCAATAAGAAGTCTTAAAACATAAAAACCATAGATCTTAAAAAATGATAAAGTCAATAAAATATCCAAAAAAGTTAATTGGAAAAACACTTGTTTTAAGCAAGCCGTGCTAGAACCCAGCATAGTGCTGACTACTATAATCCGGGTGGCACAGCAGGGAGGAAAATACAGGTAGCTGCAGTGGTATTGCAGTCCCTGGGAAGCAGACAACATCCCCATAAAATAACACCGGACCTGCTGATGAGAGACCTCCTGAGAATGGGTGAGAATATCTCCTTTTCTTCTTACCTATCCGGACCCTACATCGTTCTCACTATATATTTGTCAGGGGGTCTGGTAATATAGACAGAGTGCTCCAAATGTTCATTTGGCCCTGTATATTTCTTTGCATGGCTTGCTTAAAACAAGCATTTTTGCCAATTGACTTTTTTTGGGAATATTTTATTGACTGTTTTTATATGTTTTTTATGGTTTATGTTTTTTAACTTTTTTTATGTTTTCTGATAATATAAAAGACTTCTTATTGACTTTTTGAAAGAAAAGAGTACTTTGTTATGTGGATTCTTCTTATTATTTAGAGAACACCACAGACTTTTTGAAATTTTGTGGAAAGAATTTTTATATGTCCAGTATTCTCTGAAACAAGAACTGTGGTGTATTTTCCAATTTTTTTAATTTATATTTATATAATTTATATTTCATCCTGTTCTTATTCACTGGCTTAAAGAGACGGCATCACACGTAAGATTATCAATTTCTGAGCACCTGGAGAACAGGCTGAGAAATTCTGACTTATACTGTATATCAGTGGTTCCCTAACCTTTTTGAACCACGGCGCCCTAGAATATCAGAAAATTTCACAGCACCCTAGGCCAAAAATTTCTTGTTGATAAATTTTGAAAAGATATCAAATTAAGTAAATTGTGTTTATATGTCATCCTTAGGATCAATTATGTAGTGAGGAACCAGATTTGCTTTTGTTTGCCCATGTATTTAATGAATGGCAGCCACCAACTCTTGTTTTTCCTATTGCTTTGCCCATAAATATTATGCATTTCTCCTAGACCACCAATCCAAGGCACCCCTGCAAGTGGCCCAAGGCACCCCAGGGTGCCTAGGCACACTGTTTGGGAACCATTGCTGTATAGGATGAACTGGTGCGGCTGGAGCAAAAGTAACATAGAATGTACCTTTTATACACTACATGGAAGAAAGTCATTGGACACCACATGTCAACAGAAACCATGTGTTTATTTACAATCAATAGGGGGTAGGTCCACCTTTTGCAGAAATAACAGCAGCTACTCGTCGTGGTAAACTTTCCACAAGTTCGTGTAGCACACATAGTGGGATATTGTGCCATTCCTCCTGCATTACAGTCACCAACTGTGGTAGTGTAGAAGGGTGAGGCGATCGCGACCACAACCTGCGCTCAAGTTCGTCCCACAAATGTTCTATGGGGTTCAAATCAGGGCTTTGCACAGGCCATGCTAGTCGGGCGACGCAATTTTCGTCATACCACTCCATTGTAGCCCTCGAAACATGACATGGTGCATTGTCGTCCTGGAACACACAATCATCATTCCCATAGAAATGCCACAATGCAGGTAACATGGAGTTAGCCAGAATATCTCGGTAGGTCGCCGATGTCATGTTCCCATGCACCTGTACGAGTGGGCCCACACCATGCCAGCAGAAACAACCCCAGAACATGATGCCTCCACCTCCAAATTTTACTATTGGCACTACACATTTGGGTAACAGGCAATTGCCATACCCACACTCTCCCATCTGATCGAAACAATGTGAAGCGTGATTCATCGCTCCATAGAACTTGTTTCCATTGCTCCACCGTCCAGTTTTTCCGCTCCTTACACCAACAAAGTCTCTGTCGTGTATTGGTTTTTGTGATCAGAGGCTTGTGCGCCGCAACTCGACCATGATAACCGAGTGCGTTTCCTGTTGGTCATTTTATCAGCAAATGATTTGCTACGACGCTTGCTTCCATATTTATACATGTAGGAAGAGTCCACATTCACTTTGTCAGGAAGATTCCATTATTTCAGAGTTATACCAGGGTGTCCAGTGACTTTCTTCATAGTGTATTAGAATTAAAATGACTCTTTGGTAAGTGGTTCTTTCAATTCTTTGCCTTCTTATAAAACATCTTTGTCTCATTACTTTTGGACAGATAATGTTCTATCTAGTTTCAAAATATGGAAGTTATTAAAGATACATTTATTTTAATTATATATAATTGTATGTGGACATTAAATCAGGGCCCCAATTAATTTTGTTTCACCTCATTTGGTGTCTGATGTTTAGGAGTTTATAGAGTTCTTCTGTCTCTACCTAAAGTTTCACTGAAATCCTCATTCCATTCTATATTAGGATAACATTGTTCCCTGGTTGCTTTTATTTACTTTTTGTGCACTTTTGTTTAGTATCTTCAGTACAGATCCATCTAATTCTCAAATATTGACCTTAAGAGATATTTGCCAACCAATGTTAATAATGACAGCTTGATTAGTTAAGCATTTCATTACATTGTTCCTCCTTTTTATTTCTCATAGTTAAAATTTTGTATTATCTTTTTGGATGTTAATATCAAGAAAGTAATATGATTAGGGTGACAATCTTTTTTGAGAAGTAACTCAAAATTATTTGGATTATTATATGTAAGAAAATGTGATAATGAATTATAGTCTCCAACTCAAATAATGAAAAGATCATCGTCTACCTGCAGTAAAGAACCAAGGTTGCCCCAAAAAGACTCCCTTATATATACTGGTTTTTAAAAAGTCCCATAAGCAAATTTTTTAAATCTTGCGTCAAACTATAGTGCTCATGGCGGTCCCAGGTACTTGTAATAATATGTATGTGTCAGACAGAACATTATTATGACAAAGAATAAATTCTAAGTAATCCAATATAAAGCTGACATCTATTTCTACTGGTCCAGCATCAGAGTTGGAGAAGTGGCCTAGAGCTGCCACTCTATCTTCATGGGGGACATTAGTATAAAGTAACATTACCTGTTAATAGAATATATATTTTCCTTTCAGTGTTCAAAAGTAAGTTGTGTCTCTGATGTGAGACCTGAGGGAAATATCACAGGGAAATATGAAGGATAAACATCAACAAATGCTGATATATTAGTGGTAATGGAACCTACACTAGGAATTATTGGGTGACCTGTATGGGTTAATGTCAGCCAGAACAGGGCGGAACTGCATTCCATTTTGGAGGCGGAATGGTTCCACCTCCGTTTGCTCACCTTGCCCCGCTCCATCTAACGAGTCCCCAGCCAACAGCTGCTAACCACCATATGCCTGTTGCCTGCCTGTGTTGTGCAGATGGTAGCGGCTAATTCCCCTTCATTGGAAGGGCCATCTGATACCAGCACTGGGTAAGTTTTGGGGGAAGATACAAAGGCAGCGTATCAGGAGCATTGGCCACTCCTCCATCAGTCTGTGTGCAGAGACAATAACCGACGGCTCCCCTCCCTGTGGGCTTCCATTGTATTCCACATCTCTGTGCTGTCTGTTGGAGATGCTCCAATGTCCTCATCAGCTTCAGCCAGCTGCAGCCCTATCCCTCACATAGGGAGCAGGGGAATGTGCAGTCTGCTGCACTCTGTGTGGAGGAGATGTGGCAATGGGCATTAAATGTGTCAGCTGGTTCCTGCACCCCCCTTCTGCATCATCCCCTCTGTGACATTGCCCCCTGCTGCCTCTTCAGCCCTGAGGCATTGACACCCCAGAGAGCATGTAACAGGCACTGCCAGCATTATGTGACGTAGCACCAGGCTGCAGAAGCGTTGACCCTAGCCATACTGCGGCACCAGCACTGACTCCATCCCTGCTTCCTGATGATGATGATAATTGCAGTGGCATTTTTAACTGTTTGCAGTCTAGAAATGACCCTGCTTGTGACTAGCAAGCTAATTGGAACTCACGGCCTGGCAACCAATCAGGAGCCACTGCTACTTGATTGGCTGCTGGGCGGCAAGCTCCAATTGGCTTACTATTCATGAGCCAGTGCATCATTTGAAATAGCCATGCTGCGGATGGACCTGCTCTGAGACATGAGGGTTTCCCACCGCTCTGCCTGGCTGTCTCCTTTACCACACAGTGCAATGCACACAGTAACTTACCCTGAAACCATGCATGTAACCCCTGGCACCATGTATGTAATCACTGGCACTGAGCATGTAACCCCTGGCACTGAGCATGTAGCCCCTGGCGCTGAGCATGTAATCCCTGGAAAAGAGCATGTAACCCCTGGCACTGTGCATGAAACTGCTGTCAAAGAGAATGAATCCCCTGCATGCACTGTTCCATTTTTTTAGGCGTTGGGTTGCTTTGCACTGTGGGGCATAATTTGAATCAGGCGTGGTATTTTGTGGCCTGTATTTCTCTTTTCATGGGTGTGTGGGATAGGCCATACATTTAAAGCTTGCAGGGGGTACCAACAACCCTAGCACCCACCCTGGCTGTGACATAGGGGGGTGGGGGGGAGACAGGCGGGGGAAGCAAGTTCCACCACCTCACCAGGACCACTTTAAACACTGGTGACCAGTTAGTGAAATTAAGGTAAATGACAAAATGTGAGGATAATAGGGCCTGCAGTGTACAAATAGAAGAACAGCAATCACTTATCTTTCGGTCTCAGATAGAATATGTCATTTATTATGAATGGCAGAACCTCCCTTATGTGCGGCATTTATAATGGTGGAATCATCCATCATTAGGATTCTCACAGCCCCCACTCCTTGCCATGTAAATTCTCCTTGCAGCATTCCCACCCAATGTTGTTATTGTATCTATTATCCCCATGGTTACTGCATAGGAGGCTTTGTGGCCTGTTGTGTGGCCAAATACAAAGCATTATCTTAGTGAGGGAAACAGTTGTGTAATCCTATATGAGTATCTAATGTGTGAGGGTTATTAGCACATTTTATAGCAAGCATCTAAAGCTTTGGGCACCTTGGTGGGTATTTGACTTCCAAACAACACCCCAAACAGATGAAACGCTTCACTCAGCTACAAATCCAATTGTCTCATCCTATTTCTACTAACCCTGGGCCTGATTCAGACCTGATAGCTGCTGGGTGAATTTGCAGAGGACTGCGATCAGATAGTCGGCACCCAGACAGAGTGATAACCCGCCCTGTGCAAGTCTGCAAGCAACTTGCGAAATATCATCAATCGCCGATCAGCTGCAAATCCATTCGCACCTCACCATCCAATGATTTTCCCTATGTTTCCAAGTGGGAGTAATTCTGACTCTTCCACAACTGTGTGACAGAATCAGGCTGATCAAGCTGCTGGCCTCATTGACCTTCCCTGAAAATACCTGGGCATGCTGCACATACATCTTATGTGCAGCCGGCATTGAGCTTGTCTGGGGGAGCGGGGACCAGAGACCGGAGCGCAGGGTCCAGTCCGGTCCATGTGTGATGCAGAGGGGGTAGTCAGCTAGCGGCAGGAGAGGTGGCGGGGAGCGGGGTCCGGTCCAGCTGCAGGAGGGGTAGTGGGCTAGCGGCAGCAGGACTGGAGACTAGGTAGCGGCAGCTGCAGGCAGGGAGCACAGAGCGCACGACGCATAACAGAGTCCGGGTAGAGGCGAGCTGGAGAATAGGAAACATTCTATTCAAAAGACTGGGCGGCCGCTGATTTGCCGAGAGCTCAGCCAATCAGCGACCGCCCTGCCCGTCCAGTCTTTTGAATAGGATGTTTCCCCGCTCGCAGCTACCCGGACTCTGTTATGCGCCGTGCGCTCTGTACTCCCCGCCTGCCGCTACCTAGTCTCCAGTCCTTCTGCCGCTAGCCCACTACCCCTCCTGCAGCTGGACCAGACCCCGCTCCCCCCCACCTCTCCTGCCGCTAGATGACTACCCCCTCTGCATCACACATGGACCGGACTGGACCCTGCTCTCCGGTCTCTGGTCCCCGCTCCCCCAGATGGACCCTGACGCCCCCCCCCCCCCCCCCCCCCGCCTGCAAGCTCCCCCCAGACCCTGCTCTCCCACAGCTCCCCCGGATTTACATGTGATAAATTGATCCGATTTATCACATGTAAAAAATGGCACATCAAGTGCCAAATCATATCAGGAGCTGCCGGGGGAGCTCAGGGGAAGTCGGGGCCGACATTAGGCCGACTTGTCCTTAGGACAAGTTGGTGTAGTGTATGGGGGCCTTAACAATACTAACCCTGTGCATTGGTGTGATTATGGGTGATCCATCCCCACCTACAGGGGCAATTTAAAACAGCGATATTGGAGTAGACTACTCACAGTTATACTAATAATTGGAATGACTTTGGGTGCTTTATCCCCGAATATAGGGGCGGTTCAACAAAGTGCCCTTGAGTAGATTATCTACAGCCATACTAACAAACATCAAGCCTCTGCTATTGCCAAAGCCCAAGTGGGTGTATATTGTGGGCTAATCAGCTAATGTATTTGGTCTTTTATGTTATAGGTTAGAAATTAGATTTTTAACTGTGATATCATGTGTTATTAATCATTTCTGTGCACAAAGCTTATGAAATTGTCTCACCGGCCGGTGGCATTGTTATATAAATTATCTTGTTTAATAAAACATTTTCTATTTTTGGATAGTTGTGTTATAACAACTATCTATTAGTGCTGTTTACTTTTTAGTCTATATATGTTATTATTAGCATTGAATCATTTTGGAGTTCTTGCTGATATGTGGAACAGATCTTCCTGAGGACTCTATGTCTGGACAATAGGTGACTCCTAAACAAAAGGTCCCTTTGGTGACATAACAGGAGCCCAGAGGCTGTTCTGACCTTATTAGAATACAAGGTGTTACCCTGCCAGGGTGTAATTAGCATTTATCATTGTAATAAGTCAATTAAGGAATATTTACACCTCATTTACAAGACAAGGAGCTGGGCAGGAGGAGCTGCTGTGGTGAATGACTGTATACTAATGTTATGTGACCCTAATTTACATGTCACCTCTCAGTGTAAGAATTCCTGCAGGGCATCCTGGGAACTACTGGGGAGAGATGGGGAGGAGTGACTATAAATAGGCTGTATCAGGCCACTGGGAGCTGATGGAGGAGCTGCTGGATCAGTTACTGGTTGGAGAGCTGGGAGGACAGAGGAGTAAGAGAGAGACAGAGGAAGGATCCCCAGAGTAAGGTAATTATATTATACATAAGAATATGCCACATTAACAAACCTCTGTAGATATTATTGTACAGATATTGTCTTTTTATCATGTATTATTTTATGGGGGGAATTTCCGATGGGGGAAATATCAGAGGGGTCCTACTCAATGCTGTCTTCCCTGACAGCATTGAACAAGGATCTCGGCAGATCGGCAGACGGGACAGTGAATCCCGCCGGCCGACCTGACGTCAAGCCAGCCGACAACTGGACTGGGTCATGGCTGAAGGGCTAGCACCAAAGTCGTGACGCTGGATTGAATACCCCCCTATATTTTTAATGTCTATGGATAAATAATACACTGCAAAAAACTTCGGTACTTATGTAATATCTGGACTCCCGTTTTTCTTATGAGACCGCGTCCCCTCGCGGGGCTCGCTGCGCTCACCACGCTTCGGGCGCGGTGGCTCGCTGCGCTCGCCACACTATATAAAGTCAACTCCATGCGTAGATGGATAGTAGGGGTATGAAAAAATGGGGTGCATTTAACATGGGAGTCCAGATAATACATAAGTACCAAAACTTCTTCTAGATATTACAGTATATTATTGTATGGGAAAACAGTATATTGGTATACAGTAAATTACTGTAAATTACTGTGATTTAATAAATGTGTAAATATATGAATGGGCGTTTATAGTCGGTCAGTGACAGTGTATAAACCAGTAATGTATCAGCAGTAATGGAAGGTAGAGGGTGGGGGAACCCTAGGGTTGCATCCACTCTCTTATAACCCAGGCGCTGTTCAGGGATCTATTGATTGTAATCAGTTTCTTATGCTTGGTTCACAACAGAACGATTGAGATTGGTAACCGATCGTAAAATGATCACACGAGTGTCTTGCGATTTGTAAAAGCTCATGATCAGCGCATTGTCTGCATATGATCTGCTCCCGATCAGTACCCAATTGAAGGGTCATTTTCAAATCCTACCTGCTGCAAGAAGGTTCTGAAAATAACCAAATGACCCAAGGGGCCTCGCATCATATCGGAATCGCATATGAAATTGCCAAAAATATGCCCAGTTTACATCTATCGTCGAGCTTGTATGTATATTGGTTGTTTTGAGGCCAAATCTTCCTGGTATGTCCCCTACATAAGTTTCATTCAATCCAGCTGCTGCTAGTATAACAAGAGGCCACCACAGCTCTAAATGCAGAGTTTCTAAAAAACAAAAGGGGGGGGGGGGTTACACTGATCTGATGGGTTGATATGTATTTGAATGGTACCACATGCTGATCACAAGGATACAGGACACACTATATAGTTAAGAAGACTTTTGTAAATTCTTTAAAAAAATCCACATAAATGTAAAAGGACATGTAAATATACAAACAATACTTGGTAACAAAATATCTAAATCAGCCTGAATTCAATGAAATTAGATGTATAGCTTCAGGTGGCCTCCCAGCAATGAATAAATGCAGTGAGCTGTTTCGGAAATAGTTAATAGATCATCCAATATACATCAGCAGGAGGTTAGTAGCTTATACAAAACAGGTAGAAAAAGAAGACTCTTTTTTGGGGGCACACTTAAGACAAATAATGTATGTGTCAAAGTTATACTGTAAGGTCAATGAGTAATTAATCAATTTAAAACTTAACTTTTAATCAAATCTATTTATAAGATAAGGTGATCTCAGAACATGAGATACAAAGAAAGACACACAAAACTTACAAAAACTGGTTTAAAAGGCAATTCTCCCGCCACAGGCGGGGATACTAGACCACACCCCTGAATGCAGTGACTAAATTGTCAAATAACTAAGCAGAGAAGAATTTTTGATAAGCTCAAAATTAGCAAAGTACAGTACTGAATTACACCCAAACGTCTGCTTTCAAGTGTGTACAAAATAACACACCAACGATTTCATTTACCAGTTTGCAAAAACTGACCGTTGCTCAAACCAAAGTAAGAATTCCAATATCCGTTTGTCTGAGAGGTTACCGTTTGAGTTAGTCTAATTACATACTAGAAATATGGCAATGTTCAAAGGAAACAATGCTAGCAATGCTGGTCATACTTTGTAACGATGCTGTAACAATTTTGTATCAATTTTTAGAGCATATATAGGTACCCAGGCACACTGTAATAATTCATAGCCCCTTCACAGATGCAGAAAAGAGAAAAAAAGAGTGGCTACAATATCTGATTTCTCACCCATCATATATAGGTGTATAGTGGATGATCGATGAGAGAACAGGGGAGAGATAATGTATTGCCTGAAATTGGCCTGAGGAAAGGTCTTTCTGCTGGTTCTGTAGACGGTATCTGGTTTTGGCTGTTGCGTAGTTACAGCAGAGCAGCCTTTCACCATGCCGTATCAGCGAATGAGAGAAGACTAAACGGAGATTGTAGTTTAGAGAGATAAAGGCTAAGGAGATAAAGTAGACACATAGATAGTATTTTACCAAGAGAGAGTTCTGGTTTTAGGATAGTAAAGTGTCTATATCTGCCTTCAATTGCTCCCTGTAACCTCAATCATCATGAGTCAGAGGATGATTGTTTAGGTAGGGTAGGGGAGAAAGCAGGGCATATAAGACAGAAATACAGTTTGGCCACTAGAATCCTTCTGCTGCTTACGTATACCCAGCCTAAAAAGCACTGATGCTCATAGAGCAGTGCAGGGAAATGTATAGCCGTCCCTGTGAGTGAGAGAGGATTTAAGCGGAAAATAAATATTAAAGATTAATTGCGCAGTACATTTATTTCAAATAGCTTTTTCTCTCTTATCTGTTTGTAGTAATCTGTGAATCACTTCACATCCAGGGGTCTCTAGCCAGCGTATGTTCACGGATCGCCAGGCTTAGTGCTGTGTCCTGACTTCCTTCAGAGGAGCGCAGCAGCAGTTGGGCAGCATGTAGCGGGTATTTGCAGCCACTTTGACCCACATAGTAGAACCTCTGGTTGGCGTGAATAGGGTGCAACGAGGTGATTCTTGCTTCCTCCCGTCAACCCAATTGTAGCAGCAGTCAGGCAGCAGGCGCTGGGTACTTGTAGCGGCTTTTGCGAAAACTGTCAGTCAGAAAGCCGGTCTAGAGTTTAGCGCATCAGGGGTGTAGTACAGATTGCCAGGTGGCACGGAAGACTCATTTCGCCCCTCCCAGTGGCTTGATCACATCCTGTTGGCGCCACAGAAATAACAGTGATTTTATAGCTCAAAGTTTTAGCCGGTAATTGAATAATTAATTAATTTATTGGAGTTCTGTGTCCAAATTAATACCCTATTGGGCTGGATTAAATACTCTATCACATAAATGAAAGTATTGTCCGTGAAATCAATGTTCAGAAACTTATATATCACACATTAAGAAAAACAGAAAAAGAATAAATAAACAATTTAAGTGTTTAATGAATTTTAAATAGAAATATTATAGCATAATTGGCAATATATTAAATTAAAAAGCTTATGAAGACCTGTAGATATTGAAGAGAATTATTACGATAACAATAACAATAAATCATAAAAGATATTTATCAAATAGTGTCACTATTGTCCTTAAAAACTGGTAATGTATGGAGAAAAAGAAAAAGATATAAAGATAACCATGATAATTAATAACTACATTGATTGGGTGTAACAATGAAAAAGGAAAAGAGGAAATATAAAGTTAGACCGATAAGTATAAAAATAAAATAGAAAGAGAGATGAATGATGGGAAATATAAAATTAAAACAAATAGATATAGAATATTCAGAAAAAAGTGAGTAATATTTATTCTTCTCCCCACAACTGCAACATACAAAAAGATGGAACATCTAGAACTTTATGGATATTAATTTTAAATTATTTTTAAAATTTTAAATTATTTTTAAACTATTATTGTTTTTAATATATTTATATTTTAATATTTTTGTAAGTTTATTGGTTTATTTTCATTGAACATTTTAAAGAATTTAAAGATGGTTTATTGAGAGGATCTTCCAAGGAAAACTGGAGGTATATTTTATAAGGAATTAATTTAGTGGTTATAGTGGTAGGCCAGGATTAGGGTTGTACAACCGGAAAGGATTTAATGTATTAAAGGGACAATGATTGTCCTAGTTGTTTGAGATTTGTAATAGTGGGTGACAATAATTATTGCATTGAATCTTTACAGTTATACTCATACATTAATCGTAGGTTCTGGGACCTAGTCCATAGGGAAATTATAGATAGTGATGTTTATTTAGATATGTATGAATGTGAGATAACATATCCTCATGATCTGAAGGGTATAAAGAAAAATTATTTTTGGCGTTGTTTAAGTTAAGGACTCTCGAGGAAAAAATATATAATATAGAAGACTTTTGTTTTTATTTCAAAAGAAAAGGCGAAGATTGGGCATGGCAGTGAGGTCACAAGAAGGAATTGAAGTTGATGTATTCATTCATGCCATTGGGAACCAAGGTGTTGAGCGTAAATGTCCAAAAACTCTCTCTCTTCAAGAGTTTGGTTGTGAGATCTCCTCCTCTAATGCCCAGGTGAATTACTGTACTTCAAGGCCATATGCCTTGAAATAACTCAAATCTCCTTTGTGTTTGTAATACAAATGTTGGGCTACAGATGTCAGTTGTTTGAATCTGGCCACATCTGTACCCGCATTTCTAATAGTTCCTAAGTGCTCCACGATGCGTTGTTTTAACATGCGGCTGGTCATGCCTACATATTGGGACCCACACTAGCATGTTATGCAGTAGATCATGCCTTTTGTATGGCAGTTGATGTAGTGGTTGATTTTCTTACAACTACCGTATCTGTCATGTATTTCCTTTGTCCTCAGCATGTATTGACATGCTTTACACACACCACATGGGTAGAAACCCCAAAGCACTGGAGTTCTTGGTTTGGTTCTTGTATAGTGGCTGGTCACCAGATCGTCTCTCAAATTAGGTGATCGCCTCCAACTGATGGCAACGTCAGTGCCAATGATCTTTGTCAAATCCTCGTCCAATAATAGAACATGCCAGAATTTCTGTAGACATTGTTTGATGGATCTCCATTGTTGACTGAAATTGGTTATGAGTCATGGTTTAGATTCATTTGATTCTTCCTGCCCAGTGGGTCCGTCTGGTTTGAAAATGAGAGTATCCCTATTATTAGCATTGGTGGACTTCTGTGCTCTCTTTAATGATCTGTTGCTGTACCCCCGATCCTTCAGTCTTTGTGTAAGTTCCTTACATTGATGTTTATATACAGTGTCATCAGAGAGATTTCTTCGTAGCCTAAGGAATTCCCCTTTGGGGATATTTTCTACCGTAGGTGGAAAAAGATGGCTAGTTTGGTGTAAAACGCTGTTGGTTGCCGTAATCTTTCTGAATAATTTAGTCTCAATCTTGCCACTGGTGCCTTTATAGATCTTGAGGTCCAGGAATGAGATCTCAGTGTCACTAATTTCAGATGTGAGCCTTAGATTGAGGTTGTTGGTGTTGAGATTTGTTAGGAATTCTTCCAGCAGCTGTCTTTCGCCGTACCAAATCAACACAATATCATCTATATAACGGCACCAAAGTGCATAGTAGCTTATGCCAGTATCATCCGGTTAGTAAGCAGCCATGTCCTGATGAGGTAAGTAGTTAGTATTGTTAGGCACACTCCTCTCCTAACTGCCCCTGCTCAAACTCCTCTCCTAACTGCCCATGCTCACACTCCTCTCCTAACTACCCCTGCTCACACTCCTCTCCTAACTACCCCTGCTCACACTCCTCTCGTAACTGCCCCTGCTCACACTCCTCTCCTAACTACCCCTGCTCACACTCCTCTCCTAACTGCCCCTGTTCACATTCTTCTAACTGCACCTGCTCACACTCCTCTCCTAACTACACCTGGTCACACTCCTCTCCTAACTACACCTGCCCACACTCCTCTCCTAACTACCTCTGCTCACACTCCTCTCCTAACTGCACCTGCCCACACTCCTCTCCTAACTAACCCTGCTCACACTCCTCTCCTAACTACACCTGCCCACACTCCTCTACTAACTACCCCTGCTCACACTCCTCTCCTAACTACCCTGCTCACACTCCTCTCCTAACTGCACCTGCTCACACACCTCTCCTAACTGCCCTTGCTCACACTCCTCTCCTAACTGCCCTTGCTCACACTCCTCTCCTAACTACACCTGCTCACACTCTTCCCATAACTATCCCTGCTCACACTCCTCTCCTAACTGCCCCTGCTCATACTCCTCTCCTAACTGCCCCTGCTCATATTCCTCTCCTAACTGCCCCAGCACACACTCCTCTCCTAAACAGCCCTGCTCACACTCCTCTCCTAACTGTCCTGCTCACACTCTTCTCCTAACCAGCCCTGCTCACACTACTCTCCTAACTGCCCCTGCTCACACTCCTCTTCTAACTGCCCTTGCTCACACTCCTCTCTTAAATTCACCTGCTCACACTCCTCTGTTAACTGCCCCTGCTCACACTCCTCTCCTAACTTCCCTTGCTCACACTCCTCTGCTAACTGTTCCTGTTTACACTACTCTATTTAATACCCCTGCTTACACTCCTCTACTTACTACCCATGGTTTGACTCCTCTCCTAACTACCCCAGCTCACACTCTTCTCTGAACTGCCCCTGCTTACACTCCTCTCCTAACTGCCCCTGCTAACACTCCTCTCCTAACTGTCCCTGCTCACACTCCTCTCCTAACTACCCCTGCTCACACTCCTCTCCTAACTTCCCCAGCTCACACACCTCCCCTAACTGTCCCTGCTCACACTTCTCTACCAACCAGCCCCTGACAGTAAGTGAGTAATGCACACCCTCAGGTCAGAGAATGGGATTATAAAATTCCTATAAAAGCCTCAATAGATTGTGTATTATACTCAGTATCAGTATCTGCTGCAGGATGATAGAGGTCTCCATGCTGCATATATGGCTGGGTATTATACTCAGTATCTGCTGCATGATGATAGAGGTCTCCATGCTGCACATATGACTGGGTATTATACTCAGTATCAGTATCTGCTGCAGGATGATAGAGGTCTCCATGCTGCACATATGACTGGGTATTATACTCGGTATCAGTATCTGCTGCAGGATGATAGAGGTCTCCATGCTGCATATATGACTGGGTATTATATTCAGAATCAGTATCTGCTGCAGGATGATAGAGGTCTCCAAGCTGCAAAAATGGCTGGAAATAGGGATATAGCAATTTGGTGACATACATATATAAAAACAATGATAAATGCCTGGGTCATATGAGTTAGTGCATATAAATGTACATTATAAAACTGTATAGTAGAATTACCTGTTATATTTAATTTTAATTGTATATGCATTTTCTTTCAGGACAAATAAGTAACAAGACTTTTATTAACAAGACACTTCAGAAAGATACATTGTTCTCAGATCAAGTCAACTACAGACGTCATTTCTTCTTACACCTCTGGAGGAGTCACTAAAGCGATTCTCATTTTCTGCATAGGAGAAACCTTCTGAAGCTAATTTGTTTCTCATCTAATACATGATGAGTATGACAGGAGACAGACCACATCTGTGCTCTGAGTGTGACAAAAGCTTTACATATAAATCACAGCTTCTCATCCATCAGAGGAGTCACACAGGAGAGAGACCACATCTGTGCTCTGAGTGTGACAAATGCTTTACATATAAATCACAGCTTCTCACACATCAGTGGAGTCACACAGGAGAGAGACCACATCTGTGCTCTGAGTGTGACAAATGCTTTTTATGTAAATCACATCTTCGCATCCATCAGTGGAGTCACAGAGGAGAGAAACCACATATGTGCTCTGAGTGTGACAAATGCTTTACATATAAATCACAGCTTCTCATCCATCAGAGGATTCACACAGGAGAGAGACCACATCTGTGCTCTGAGTGTGACAAACGCTTTACATATAAATCACATCTTCTCATCCATCAGAGGATTCACACAGGAGAGAGACCACATCTGTGCTCTGAGTGTGACAAACGCTTTACATATAAATCAGCACTTCTCATCCATCAGAAGAGTCACACAGGTGAGAGACCATATCTGTGCTCTGAGTGTGACAAATGCTTTACATATAAATCAGCGCTTCTCATCCATCAGAAGAGTCACACAGGTGAGAGTCACACAGGTGAGAGATCATATATGTGCTCTGAGTGTGACAAACGCTTTACATGTAAATCAGCGCTTCTCACACATCAGAGAAGTCACACAGGAGAGAGACCACATCCGTGCTCTGAGTGTGACAAACGCTTTACATGTAAATCCACGCTTCTCACACATCAGAGAAGTCACACAGGAGAGAAACCATTTAGTTGCTCAGAATGCAGCAAGTGTTTTATAAAAAAGTCAAATCTTGTCATCCATCAGAGGAGTCACACAGGAGAGAAACCATTCAAGTGTTCTGAATGCACCAAGTGTTTTACCCAGAAGTCCGTCCTTGTTGAACATCAGAGGATTCACACAGGAGAGAAACCATTTAAATGCTTTGAATGTGCCAAGTGTTTTACCCAGAAGTCCGTCCTTGTTGAACATCAGAGGATTCACACAGGAGAGAAACCATTTAGTTGCTCAGAATGCAGCAAGTGTTTTACCAGTAAGAGTAATTTAGTTAGACATCAGAGGAGTCACACTGGACAGCAGTCATTTACATGCTCTGAGGGAATAAATGTATAATGTGTTTCACAAGCTCCCTGGTATCACTGCCCTCTAGGTACTCACCAATGGGAATGCCCAGGATTTTATGGGAAGCAGGCAGCTGATATCAACAGATGTCAGCTCCCACCCACTTCCTCCCGAATGCGTAAATATATATAAGGGACCTGAGTGTCATTCTTTATATATGCATGCATGCGCCACATCATTAGATTGTCGGTGACCAGCAGAGAGGGGACACGAGGGGACGTGGTGCTTTGTTTCAGTGCCCATGTCGATTGTTTTGAAATTTGTGACAAAAAAGTGGAAAAACCCCATGTGGGCCTTTTTGAATGTTGACCTTCAGCATGTCGACAAAATGTTTGTGTAGACCTAATGACTTGTCAACATAACCCATGTCAACTTCAGTCATGTCAACCTTACTGCATGTCAACCTTTAGTCATGTCGACCTT
Organism: Crinia signifera; assembly: GCF_055691185.1. Classification (NCBI taxonomy): domain Eukaryota; kingdom Metazoa; phylum Chordata; class Amphibia; order Anura; family Myobatrachidae; genus Crinia; species Crinia signifera. The sequence goes on along the minus strand of NC_139220.1, from coordinate 306,138,372 downwards.
CTTGCATGTTGACCTAATGCTTGTGGATCCACCCAATGATCCATACCCATCAGTGTAATATAAAAATTAACATTTAAATTACGACTTCTGTCACTTTAGATGGGAGATCGGATGTGCAGGAACCAATTGAATCCCCCCAATATAATTACATGTGAGGACATTACTGAATGTAATAAGTGTTTTTTATACATTTATCTTGTTAAAGACCAGAGAGGCGAAACATCTGTATCTGATCCTCTACACAAGTGACTGTAATAACCATTGCATGTTGTGAACAATCCAATAAAATCCCTGCAATAGTATTTACTTATAATATATTAATGTCGCTCTCCTGGCATAAGGGGAGCTGCTACTACTGACCCTTGATACACTAGTATACAACACACAAGGGGGAGAATGGCAGTTTCTTGTTGGTGTCAACTGGATCAAAACAAATAAAAAATGGGGAAATGAGCAGCTCTGGGTGTCAGTGAGTAATATATAAGTAGTACACATATATCTTTACACATATTATTTTATAAAGTACATTTACAGTATGATAACAATATGAGCTAGATTGACAATAAAACATAGATTATATTTATCAGTAAAAAAATAAGCAGTATGTCAAATAAGTTTGGGTTCCCAGAGTGTTTGCATAGGTGGAAAAGTGAAATACACCATTTTGTTGGACTGAGGGGTTGGATCAGTGTTCAGTCAGTTATATAGTAGAACTCCTTAGATGTAGAAGAAACAGGGTCCTGTACATAGGTGCACATGAAGACAGAGTTCCGGTGTAATAACCCAGCGCGGACTGGGACAGTTACCCCGTATGATGGATCAGTGTTCAGTCAGTTATATAGTAGAGCTCCTTCGATGTAGAAGGAGCAGGGTCATGTACATAGGTGCATATGAAGACAGAGTTCCAGTGTAATAACCCAGCTCGGAGTGGCACAGTTACCCCGTATGATGGATCAGTGGTCAGTCAGTTATATAGTAGAGCTCCTTAGATGTAGAAGGAGCAGGGTCCTGTACATAGGTGCACATGAAGACAGAGTTCCGGTGTAATAACCCAGTGTGGAGTGGGACAGTTACCCCGTATGATGGATCAGTGTTCAGTCAGTTATATAGTAGAGCTCCTTAGATGTAGAAGGAGCAGGGTCCTGTACATAGGTGCACATGAAGACAGAGTTCCGGTGTAATAACCCAGTGTGGAGTGGGACAGTTACCCCGTATGATGGATCAGTGTTCAGTCAGTTATATAGTAGAGCTCCTTAGATGTAGAAGGAGCAAGGTCCTGTACCTAGTTCCACATGAAGACAGAGTTCCGGTGTAATAACCCAGCGCGGACTGGGACAGTTACCCCGTATGATGGATCAGTGTTCAGTCAGTTATATAGTAGAGCTCCTTAGATGTAGAAGGAGCAGGGTCCTGTACATAGGTGCACATGAAGACAGAGTTCCGGTGTAATAACCCAGCGCGGACTGGGACAGTGACCCCAAATGATGGATCAGTGTTCAGTCAGTTATATAGTAGAGCTCCTTAGATGTAGAAGGAGCAGGGTCCTATACATTGGTGCACATGAAGACAGAGTTCCAGTGTAATAACCCGGCTCGGAGTGGGACAGTTACCCCGTATGATGGATCAGTGGTCAGTCAGTTATATAGTAGAGCTCCTTAGATGTAGAAGGAACAGGGTCCTGTACATAGGTGCACATGAAGACAGAGTTCCGGTGTAATAACCCAGCTCAGACTGGGACAGTTACCCCGTATGATGGATCAGTGTTCAGTCAGTTATATAGTAGAGCTCCTTAGATGTAGAAGGAGCAGGGTCCTGTACAAAGGTGCACATGAAGACAGAGCTCCAGTGTAATAACCCAGAGCAAAGTGGCACAGTTACCCCGTATGATGGATCAGTGTTCAGTCAGTTATATAGTAGAGCTCCTTAGATGTAGAAGGAGCAGGGTCCTGTACATAGGTGCACATGAAGACAGAGCTCCGGTGTAATAACCCAGCGCGGAGTGGGACAGTTACCCTGTATGATGGATCAGTGTTCAGTCAGTTATATAGCAGAGCTCCTTAGATGTAGAAGGAGCAGGGTCCTGTACATAGGTGCACATGAAGACAGAGCTCCGGTGTAATAACCCAGCTCGGAGTGGGACAGTTACCCAGTATGATGGATCAGTGTTCAGTCAGTTATATAGTAGAGCTCCTTAGATGTAGAAGGAGCAGGGTCCTGTACATAGGTGCACATGAAGACAGAGCCCCGGTGTAATAACCCATCTCGGAGTGGGACAGTTACCCCGTATGATGGATCAGTGTTCAGTCAGTTATATAGTAGAGCTCCTTAGATGTAGAAGGAGCAGGGTCCTGTACATAGGTGCACATGAAGACAGAGCTCCGGTGTAATAACCCAGCTCGGAGTGGGACAGTTACCCAGTATGATGGATCAGTGTTCAGTCAGTTATATAGTAGAGCTCCTTAGATGTAGAAGGAGCAGGGTCCTGTACATTGGTGCACATGAAGACAGAGCTCCGGTGTAATAACCCAGCGCGGAGTGGGACAGTTACCCCGTATGATGGATCAGTGGTCAGTCAGTTATATAGTAGAGCTCCTTAGATGTAGAAGGAGCAGGGTCCTGTACATAGGTGCACATGAAGACAGAGTTCCGGTGTAATAACCCAGCTCGGAGTAAGAGAGTTAGCACGTATGATGGATCAGTAGTCAGTCAGTTATATAGTAGAACTACTTAGATGTAGAAGGAGCAGGGTCCTGTACATAGGTGCACATGAAGACAGAGCTCCGGTGTAATAACCCAGCTCGGAGTGGGACAGTTACCCCGTATGATGGATCAGTGGTCAGTCAGTTATATAGTAGAACTCCTTAGATGTAGAAGGAGAAGGGTCCTGTACATAGGTGCACATGAAGACAGAGTTCCGGTGTAATAACCCAGCTCGGACTTGGACAGTTACCCCGTATGATGGATCAGTGGTAAGTCAGTTATATAGTAGAGCTCCTTAGATGTAGAAGGAGCAGGGTCCTGTACATAGGTGCACATGAAGACAGAGCTCCGGTGTAATAACCCAGCTCGGAGTGGGACAGTTACCCCGTATGATGGATCAGTGGTCAGTCAGTTATATAGTAGAGCTCCTTAGATGTAGAAGAAGCAGGATCCTGTACATAGGCGCACATGAAGACAGAGCTCCGGTGTAATAACCCAGCTCAGATTGGGACAGTTACCCGTATGATGGATCAGTGTTCAGTCAGTTATATAGTAGAGCTCCTTAGATGTAGAAGGAGCAGGGTCCTGTACATAGGTGCACATGAAGACAGAGCTCCGGTGTAATAACCCAGCTCGGAGTGGGACAGTTACCCAGTATGATGGATCAGTGTTCAGTCAGTTATATAGTAGAGCTCCTTAGATGTAGAAGGAGCAGGGTCCTGTACATAGGTGCACATGAAGACAGAGTTCCGGTGTAATAACCCAGCTCGGAGTGGCACAGTTACCCCGTATGATGGATCAGTGGTCAGTCAGTTATGTAGTAGAGCTACTTAGATGTAGAAGGAGCAGGGTCCTGTACATTGGTGCACATGAAGACAGAGTTCCGGTGTAATAACCCAGCTCAGACTGGGACAGTTACCCCGTATGATGGATCAGTGTTCAGTCAGTTATATAGTAGAGCTCCTTAGATGCAGAAGGAGCAGGGTCCTGTACATAGGTGCACATGAAGACAGAGTTCCGGTGTAATAACCCAGCTCGGAGTGGGACAGTTACCCCGTATGATGGATCAGTGTTCAGTCAGTTATATAGTAGAGCTCCTTAGATGTAGAAGGAGCAGGGTCCTGTACATAGGTGCACATGAAGACAGAGTTCCGGTGTAATAACCCAGCTCGGAGTGGGAGAGTTAGCCCGTATGATGGATCAGTAGTCAGTCAGTTATATAGTAGAACTACTTAGATGTAGAAGGAGCAGGGTCCTGTACATAGGTGCACATGAAGACAGAGCTCCGGTGTTATAACCCAGCTCGGAGTGGGACAGTTAGCCCGTATGATGGATCAGTGGTCAGTCAGTTATATAGTAGAACTCCTTAGATGTAGAAGGAGAAGGGTCCTGTACATAGGTGCACATGAAGACAGAGTTCCGGTGTAATAACCCAGCTCGGACTGGGACAGTTACCCCGTATGATGGATCAGTGGTCAGTCAGTTATATAGTAGAGCTCCTTAGATGTAGAAGGAGCAGGGTCCTGTACATAGGTGCACATGAAGACAGAGCTCCGGTGTAATAACCCAGCTCGGAGTGGGACAGTTACCCCGTATGATGGATCAGTGGTCAGTCAGTTATATAGTAGAGCTCCTTAGATGTAGAAGAAGCAGGGTCCTGTACATAGGCGCACATGAAGACAGAGCTCCGGTGTAATAACCCAGCTCGGATTGGGACAGTTACCCGTATGATGGATCAGTGTTCAGTCAGTTATATAGTAGAACTACTTAGATGTAGAAGGAGCAGGGTCCTGTACATACAGTAGGTGCACATGAAGACAGAGCTCCGATGTAATAACCCAGCTCGGAGTGGGACAGTTACCCCGTATGATGGATCAGTGGTCAGTCAGTTATATAGTAGAACTCCTTAGATGTAGAAGGAGAAGGGTCCTGTACATAGGTGCACATGAAGACAGAGTTCCGGTGTAATAACCCAGCTCGGACTGGGACAGTTACCCCGTATGATGGATCAGTGGTCAGTCAGTTATATAGTAGAGCTCCTTAGATGTAGAAGGAGCAGGGTCCTGTACATAGGTGCACATGAAGACAGAGCTCCGGTGTAATAACCCAGCTCGGAGTGGGACAGTTACCCCGTATGATGGATCAGTGGTCAGTCAGTTATATAGTAGAGCTCCTTAGATGTAGAAGAAGCAGGGTCCTGTACATAGGCGCACATGAAGACAGAGCTCCGGTGTAATAACCCAGCTCAGATTGGGACAGTTACCCGTATGATGGATCAGTGTTCAGTCAGTTATATAGTAGAGCTCCTTAGATGTAGAAGGAGCAGGGTCCTGTACATAGGTGCACATGAAGACAGAGCTCCGGTGTAATAACCCAGCTCGGAGTGGGACAGTTACCCCGTATGATGGATCAGTGGTCAGTCAGTTATATAGTAGAGCTCCTTAGATGTAGAAGAAGCAGGGTCCTGTACATAGGCGCACATGAAGACAGAGCTCCGGTGTAATAACCCAGCTCGGATTGGGACAGTTACCCCGTATGATGGATCAGTGTTCAGTCAGTTATATAGTAGAGCTCCTTAGATGTAGAAGGAGCAGGGTCCTGTACATAGGCGCACATGAAGACAGAGTTCCGGAGTAATAACCCAGCTCGGAGTGGGAGAGTTAGCCCGTATGATGGATCAGTGGTCAGTCAGTTATATAGTAGAACTACTTAGATGTAGAAGGAGCAGGGTCCTGTACATAGGTGCACATGAAGACAGAGCTCCGGTGTAATAACCCAGCTCGGAGTGGGACAGTTACCCCGTATGATGGATCAGTGGTCAGTCAGTTATATAGTAGAACTCCTTAGATGTAGAAGGACAAGGGTCCTGTACATAGGTGCACATGAAGACAGAGTTCCGGTGTAATAACCCAGCTCGGAATGGGACAGTTACCCTGTATGATGGATCAGTGGTCAGTCAGTTATATAGTAGAGCTCCTTAGATGTAGAAGGAGCAGGGTCCTGTACATAGGTGCACATGAAGACAGAGTTCCGGTGTAATAACCCAGCTCGGACTGGGACAGTTACCCCGTATGATGGATCAGTGGTCAGTCAGTTATATAGTAGAGCTCCTTAGATGTAGAAGAAGCAGGGTCCTGTACATAGGCGCACATGAAGACAGAGCTCCGGTGTAATAACCCAGCTCAGATTGGGACAGTTACCCGTATGATGGATCAGTGTTCAGTCAGTTATATAGTAGATCTCCTTAGATGTAGAAGGAGCAGGGTCCTGTACATAGGTGCACATGAAGACAGAGCTCCGGTGTAATAACCCAGCTCGGAGTGGGACAGTTACCCCGTATGATGGATCAGTGGTCAGTCAGTTATATAGTAGAGCTCCTTAGATGTAGAAGGAGCAGGGTCCTGTACATAGGTGCACATGAAGACAGAGCTCCGGTGTAATAACCCAGCTCGGACTGGGACAGTTACCCCGTATGATGGATCAGTGTTCAGTCAGTTATATAGTAGAGCTCCTTAGATGTAGAAGGAGCAGGGTCCTGTACATAGGTGCACATGAAGACAGAGCTCCGGTGTAATAACCCAGCTCGGAGTGGGACAGTTACCCCGTATGATGGATCAGTGGTCAGTCAGTTATATAGTAGAGCTCCTTAGATGTAGAAGGAGCAGGGTCCTGTACATAGGTGCACATGAAGACAGAGCTCCGGTGTAATAACCCAGCTCGGACTGGGACAGTTACCCCGTATGATGGATCAGTGGTAAGTCAGTTATATAGTAGAGCTCCTTAGATGTAGAAGGAGCAGGGTCCTGTACATAGGTGCACATGAAGACAGAGCTCCGGTGTAATAACCCAGCTCAGATTGGGACAGTTACCCGTATGATGGATCAGTGTTCAGTCAGTTATATAGTAGAGCTCCTTAGATGTAGAAGGAGCAGGGTCCTGTACATAGGTGCACATGAAGACAGAGCTCCGGTGTAATAACCCAGCTCGGAGTGGCACAGTTACCCCGTATGATGGATCAGTGGTCAGTCAGTTATATAGTAGAGCTCTTTAGATGTAGAAGGAGCAGGGTCCTGTACATAGGTGCACATGAAGACAGAGCCCAGGTGTAATAACCCAGCTCGGAGTGGGACAGTTACCCCGTATGATGGATCAGTGGTCAGTCAGTTATATAGTAGAGCTCCTTAGATGTAGAAGGAGCAGGGTCCTGTACATAGGTTCACATGAAGACAGAGTTCCGATGTAATAATCCAGCTCGGAGTGGCACAGTTACCCCGTATGATGGATCAGTGGTCAGTCAGTTATATAGTAGAACTCCTTAGATGTAGAAGGAGCAGGGTCCTGTACATAGGTGCACATCAAGACAGTTCTGGTGTAATAACCTAGCTCGGAGTGGGACAATTACCCCGTATGATGGATCAGGCGCCATCTGGAATTATCTGTATAATTGGCAAGTGGCTCTTTCAGGGTTACCACACTTAGGTCCTTATTCTGGTTGACATGCAGGTCAACCATTGCATTGCTGCATGTATTTTTAAGCCTGCCTGCCACTCGCATTGCCTCTGCCCCCCTTTGCAGGGTGAATTCTGTGAATTAATGTTTTGCATAAATATCCTTTCGCAGCCTATGGGGCAAAACCCACATCATGTGATGCTCACCAACCATCAAAGGATGTGGTATGTACATGCAAAACTAAGACAATCTCAGGTGTCTTAGTTTTGCATGTGTCCTGTATGAGGACAGGGTGGAAGCTGACATCCAGTTATGCCAGCTGCCCACACCAGGCACCTGCGTCATTGGGGCATTACCATGGGAACGTCTAGCATTTTCATGTTAATGCTGATGAAACGCTGGGTGTTCCCATTGTTGCATCCCCCGGACCACCGCCCCACACCCCCCGCCCCACACCCCCCGCCCGTACTCTTGTACTGTTAAAGGTAATCTGGTTTGTGGTATAATAAATCGTGCGCTTTCAGCAGCCTTAAGGGTCAACCTCTAAAAGATGAATTTTACCTTTTCACCAAAATACATCCAATACCTTACATATATTAGAGGGTCCTTGGTGCTTGAAATTATGGGAATTTCTTTCCTTCTTTATGTGTCAATATTTTTCAAAATGACCCTCAAAGAGAAAGAGAACAATACAACAGTGTAATATTGCTAAATACACAAAAATGACACTCAATAAAACAGGTGGTGGGATTCGTACCACAGTAGATGGTCGACAATAATAAGTAGCCAATAAGCTCAGTGAGGGACATTCACGTCACCAGACGATAATCAGCGTCTCCTCCCCAAATACAAATAATGACGGAATATATGGAATAGAAGGCATCACATAGCGTAATACTGTTTTATTATAAAAACACAAGATAAGAACAGCAGGTTTAAAACAGAGGCCTCTCTCCCTATAATATTGTCCACAACAAAGGTAGACAATATAGGCTTGATGTAAAAACCAACAGGGCTGCTACATTTTCAATGTTACATTTGTTCACCATATTTACCCGCATGTATGGATCAAATCACCCAACACATCTGGCAGAACTTCTTTGGGGGTGGGCGTTAATCCCCTAAACATTGGGGATATTGAAAGTTCCACAGTTAATGTACATTAATGCTTTAAAATATAGCGTTTACATGTACATTTGTAATATTTACATTTCATAAACCTGAGAAATTCTGCCGTATCAGCTCATTGCAAATCACATCCCCTCCACGTAATCCTAACTACCCTAAGCTGTGTAGCTTCAGCTTCCTGCATGACTGCAATGTCTTCCTCCACATAATTACCTTGGCCCAGGGCAATGTTATGCAGCATGCAGCAAGCCTGGACAAGCATGACTACATTCGCTGTATGGTAAAGCAGTGTACCAGATGATCGGTCCAAACACCTAATATGACATTTCAGCACCGCAAAGGTGCATTCCACAACATGGGCCTTATTCAGATCTGAGCTCAGTACACATTTGTTTGGAAAATGGGCAAAACCATGTGCACTGCAGGTGGGGCAGATGCATACCCTCCAACATGACCCATTCCATTAGGTACAAAATGCTCTGTTCCTGGACAACCCTGCCAGTGGCAGTTACAGAGGTGGGGCTTCAGCACAGTCCAAAATTCAAAGAGAGGGGGGTCACATCAACTGCCATTGAGTTCAGGACAGTGATGTTTGGAGTGGCAGTAGGTGTGGTTCCCCTATATAAATATTGGACTGTGCTGGAGTCCAACTTCTGTAACTGCCACTGGCAGGGAAGTTCAGACCCAGAGCAATTTGTACCTAATGGAATGGGCCATGTTGGAGGGTATGCAGATGTAACAAGTGCAGAGAGAGTTTGATTTGGGTGAGTTAGTTTGTTTCTGTGCAGGGTAAATACTGGCTGCATTATTTTTACACTGCAATTTAGATTTCAGTTTCAACACACCCCACCCAAATTTAACTCTCTTTGCACAGGTTACATCTGCCCCACCTGCAGTGCACATTTTTCTGCACATTTTCCCAAGAAAATTGTACTGAGCTCAGATCTGAATAAGGCCCCATGTGTGATCTTTGTAGCGGTGCTGTGAAGGGCCTTGTGGATTACGCAGAGGTGTCATGAGTCAAGGGAGTCACCCATATCCTGAGTCACTTGCAAAACACAATTGTGGCATTACACTGTAATGAACCATGTGTATAAATATGTCTGTAAGGTTACACATGACACTATTGAATAGTTTACAGCTTAACACTAACACGTTTGTACGGCATAAAGACAATCTAAAGTACCTACACTTTTATCAGGCATGTTGCTAGAGGCTAAGGAAGCATAATGGTTCCTATAGTATCTGTTGTTATTTGCTAGTTGAAAAGGTGAACAATTACATTGGTTGCCCTTAGCAACATGCCATTTGAAATATCGGTACTTGTGTAGTTTCAAGGCAGAAGCCTACGCTATGTTTGAAGCTACGTTGTCAGCATAGCCCAACTGCTGCCTTACTTGTGTAGTTTCACGGCGGCAGCCTAAAATACGTTGTCAGCATTGCCCAACAGCTGCTTAGTGTAGTAAGCACAGTGTCTCCGCGGCAGCCCTGTGTAGTTAGCATAGTCACTGTACTGTCCCCGGGAGCTGCAGCTCTGTCCCCTGCATCCATGGCAAGTCTAGGGGGCTCCTCTCACACAGCACCGGTAAAAGCCAGATCCCCTGTGCTGGTGGATGCCGGTGGAGAGAGGATCATGCGGTGCCGGCAGAGAGGTGCTCCACCTGTCTGCAGGAGCGTCTCAGATGCTTGTGTGTCTCAGTAATTTTTGCAGCAGGGTACGGCAACCCTGCTGACAGGGTTAGGGGTTCGGTAGCGCAAGCATCTCCTGCACAATGGAGGGTGCGGGTGCAAGTGCGTCTCATGCACAATAAAGGAGGCATTTGCTAGTGCTCCATGTTACATACTGGCAAATTCCTCCATTTGAAACCCCCACTATCCATGCCAGCCAGAAACATGGCGAGCACAGAGGTACGCGTCCTTCTGACTTATTCATACCCACACTATCCACGTCGGCATGGAGTTGACTTTATAAAGGGGAGGGAACGCAAGGGGACGAGGATTACTTTGCATGTATTCCACATCCCCTCGCAGTGCGCACTGCGCTCGCCACTCTTTGGGCTTGGTGGCTCTCTGCGCTCGCCACACTTTATTAAGTCAACTCCACGCCGACGTGGATAGTGGGGGTATGAACAAGTCAGGAGGACGCGGGGCTCACTGTGCTCGCCATGCTTCAGGTTGGCATAGATAGTGGGGGTGTTTAAAGAAAACATTCACTCCTGCCATATCATACATCTGAAACAGTAATGACGACATGTGTTAACTGGTAACTGGATTTTAGTAAATAATAAAGAAGAAAAAAACATTGAACAAAGTACAATAATATCAAATAACAAGTCAAAGAAAATATTAAAACAGTTATTCTTCAGTTTCTGCATTTACGTCAAATGCAGCTGAAGTTGACGCAGATGTGTCTTGATTTGTGTCGGCTGGTTTGTCGGCCGTTGGGAGTAGAGTTACAGCATATAAAATCCGCTGGAAAGCGCTTTCTACACCAAGAGTTTTGTGCCAAATTAACTCCTGAAGGTCTGAGTCCAGATATTTGCTTGCAGTGCCCCTTTCTCCACTTACAAGTTCCCTACAGCCTTTTGATTTTTTGGGTATGAACCCCAGTCTTTAGGTCCATGAAATAATACTGGTGGTTTACACGTGCATGGTGGTACCCAGCCTGCTCAAGCAGTTTACTGTTGTATGCATGCCAACAATCAGAATATATTGTGATACCCGGTTCCATATACTTGTTGGTGGCGGACATCAGGGTGCTGGCATCACGGCTGGCCACAGGCGTTACAAAACACTCACCAGTATCTCGGGATATGCCTCCAAACAGCCACAGTTGATGCTGGATACATCCGACATTAATTTTTCGCTGGACAAAGACTTTCGTCCACCTCCACTATTTTGGAGTAGAAGCGTCATAAATGTGAGATGGCATCCTTGAAACCACTGTGCAGCCCAGAGACTAATCTTCTTGCACAGCTTCCTATGTGGCAGCACCACATCCGCTCCTTCATTCAGTCTCATTGAATGCCAAGTTACACATGTCTTTGTCTCTGGGAGGAAGAAGTGACGTAAAAAATTCACTGACTCCTCCTCTGTCTGTGGCAGGTTAAAGATGGTTAATTTGTCGGCAGCCATAACTAACACAGTGTATTGCTGACTGACTACGATAACTGCGTAATGCTGACTGACTACGCTGGCTGCAGGAACAGTACGCTGGTTCTGACAGGGACGCTGGCTATGCTAACTACTTAAGCAGCCATGGGAATACTATGCTATTTCTGCTGACAGGGACGCTGACTATGCTAACTACTTAATCTCCTGTGGGAACACTACGCTACTTCTGACAGGGACGCTGACGACACTAACCACGCTGGCCGCAGGAACAGTATGCTGATTCTGACTTGGACACTACGCTGACTACATAACTTCCGCTATGACACTACACAAATACCAAAATATCATTTATAAATACATCATTTATAGCAAAACTCACTACATAAGCACACAACTAGACTGGAATTTTCCCTACTTTTTACATGTTAAACAATCGCAGTTTACGCTATAGATGGAGGCAAACACATGGATAGAAAGTGAAAATGTACTTTCCAAGTAGCCAGCCCTTGGGCATGGTGCGCTGCTGGAAGTGGGCCAAGAGGGCTGAGTGATGCAAGATGTAGGCATCATGGCAGTTCCTGGAGTAGCCTGCAACCACCCTGGGAAATTTGAGGTTAGCGGTGTCCCAGCAGCGGATATGCTGTCATCAGAGGGTGTCCCTGCGGCAGATGGGAACTAGTAGCAGTATTAATACCGCTGCTAGTTCCCATCTTCCGCAGGGACCCTGCTGCTGACGGCATATCTGCTGCAGGGACCCTGCTGCTGCTGCTCCCGGACCCCGCTGCGGCGCTGCTGCTGCATCCGGACCCCGACAACAGGAAAAAACAGGAAATCAGCGCACCTGACATAAGGGAATGCTGAGAGCCGATAGAATGCCACCTTCAGGTCCTGACACTCGGATTCAGAACATAGGAATGTGATATAAGTGCACCCCAGCTTCTTCAAAGCATATAACACCTGAGTAAAATGTGTACCGTGCGCCTCCCAGTCCCAGCCGCATCAACCGCAGCAGAAGTCGGAGCTGACTCTGTGTCCTATACAGGACGGCTCCGGCAATTGACAAACAGCCACGGGGAGAGACACTGACATTGTGCGCCTCCCCGTCCTAGCCGCATCGTCCACAGCAGCAGCCGTAGCACCCCTGCAGGACGGCCCTGACAACCAACACAGACAGTAATCCGGCAGCAAACTGAGCGCTCATTCACAGAAGGAACAGCTCCAGTCCACTTGACGAGACAGACACGGTCCCACTTAGTGCACGGAGTGCACGTACAGGTACCAGCTCTCCCGCATTCCTTAATCCTTCCTCCCTGCCTGGTTCTCCCCCGCACCCCCATTCCCCTACTCTCCGCTTTTTCCCACACTACATCCAATTCTCCCCACTTATATCCACTCAGCCTGACAGGTGCCGCTCACCTTCCACCACTGTACACTTTGATACATGTGGAAGACAGCAGCGCACCCTGGACGGCACTTATAACTTTCTCCTCCCCACAAAATCTTTTTCCTTTCAGGGATCACTCATCAGGTCTGGTCAAATCAGTAAACTCACCCTGCGCTGAACTGTGTTCATTCAGGGGACTCTGACACACTAACCTGATAGCAGTATCCCACTGCATGATCTGTGAAGTAAATCCTTTCTAGTGTATCATAAAGCCCGCTCACCCGCCATACCTTTAAAGTCCACCAACTAAAGTGATGGAAACTTGCTTGGGGCGTCAGAAGGTATTATAGGAGATGGGTGACCTCTCCTAGACTAATACAATATTCCACCTCGAGTGACAGGTATATAAAGCTGGGCAGCAGCCGCTTTCTCACTGAAGGGTAAACACAGACCTTTCCCCCTTCTTTACTGACCCCACATTGAGCAGGGTCCCTCCCCCACAATACTCTCAAAAGCCCACCCTTACCAGGTGGCAGCTGGCAATTGGGAAAGGGGCAGCCTGCTAGAGGGGAAAGGAGACTTTCCAGCCTCCAACCAGACAATCCCGCCATTGCTACGGGTATATAAAGTCGGTGGGATCACCCACACTCTTTGGGCACAGTCAGATCCCTGACCCCAATTCTACATCCATTTTTTCTCCCCCCTCCTTTTTTCCCTCTCCGTTTTCCCCTTCTTTCCCCTCTCCCCTTCCCTTTCCCCATTTCCACCCCTGCCACCCCGATACCTATCCAACTACACCGCGGGAGTATCTGCTACACCAAACCTCACTCATTTGCAGAGCTAAACACGATACCTGTGTATATCAGTGCCTATCTTGATTAAATATTTATAGGCTAGCTGTATGTACCAAACCGGAAAGTTTCTTTGAACAGTACAGTCTAACCTGTCGACACACTAACCGCTGACACGAATAGCACTAACTGTCATCGCCGGTGCTGAACAATGTATATCAGCGACAGTCTAGCTTGAGTGGTAATAGTCTGCATTGCTTGCACTTGACCATAAGATATATATGTATATTCCTTGAACAGCACAGTGTATAGATGTAAACCCAGTAACTGCTGACCTAAACAGCACTAATTATTATTGTGATATTGTATATGACTGGTGACATCCAAATGCCTGTGCATACCAGCATTAATCCTGGTCAAATGACAACGGGGTACTTGTAAATAACTACATTATTATACATGTGTCTCTCTGACTCAAGTGCGAACAGGTCACCTGCATGTATTGAGTATTACTCCAGATGTCGACATTATAACGGTTGACATACTCAGCACTTTAAAATTCTATTGAGAGTGTTCATCCAACTGCTGACTTGGTTTGACGACACAGGCATCGCTGACTGCATCTAATGAGTTGTGGCAGCTCAGTTTAACCTATGTACATTGCAACTGTTATTAGAAACAATCCTCTTAAGAATGTTTATTTGATTGTTGGCCGATGCGGCATAGATAGTTCAAAGATATCATCCTCTTTGGCAACAAAATAGCAAGGCAACTGTCCTGCTTACATTTTTTCCTCTACAGAATCTTGATTTGGTTGTAATTATCTGTCACAACAGACCCAGGATTTCAGCCACAGGCGGAGAAATCCTGCAAGGGAATGTTTACCTTTGGATACATTGTTTCAATTATTTGTTTCAGTAGACTCCAGATTTGATATATCTTGAGAGCCTAACTAGGTAAATACATACTATCTTGTAAATTATACCCACTGCTTTGTGACAGGCAGCCCACGCTTCTGAATTAGAGGAGTGTATGCCCATTGGGCAAGAGTTGCCCACAGGGCACTAATTATCGAGTGTGATAAAATATATGTTTTATGTTTGTGTGTGTGAACGCCCAAAAAACGTTCTTGTCTAGTGTTAATTTTATTGAAGATTAATAAAAGCTATATTTTAATATTTCAACTATACTCTAGGATGGAATCATCCACCCCACTTTGTCATGTGTGACTAGCACACTTAATAACTTATCCCATTTGATTGACACCAGCCCCCGGTCGGAGTCTTTTCTGAAGAGCGGTGTAACCATTTTTTGTCACTCCTATAAACTTGTGTCTTTATGTTCAACTTACTGTTGATACCTCATACCTTACTTGAATCGTAATAGATTACAGTCTGTAATCTTAATCCAAGAGTGCCCCAAAACAGAGAGAGTCTTTTCTTTTCTTGCTTGCACATGAGTAAAATGCTTTGAGAGAGTGGCTTGTGACACCCAACAATGAACAATAGCTCACAGACTGAGTGGAGCCTGTGGACAAGAAGTAGAGGGCACACATTAATTTCTGCAGCCCAGACACTGCATAGTTGGCAGCCCCAAAGGCTCCAAATCATCTCTCACCTGCTCATATAAGTTCAAGAGGTTACTGCGGTTCAGCCTAAACATCCCCACCACCTGTTGATCAGAGAGAAAGTCCTGGTACACCCTCACATGGTACCTACGTGAAGCACAAAGTGGTCATTTTAACCTGTGTGATATAAAATTCATTAATGCAAAGCAATTCTCATATTATTTAGGTGAGTCACTGCTGCAATATTTTATAAACTAACAATACTTGATTTTATGTGAAATACAGTTGGGAATTTAAGTAGTAATAGAAGAAAATGTTTTTATCTAACTATATCCTATATATTCATAGGCTTGAGTTTTGTATATGTGTCTATTTATGTTATAGTTTAGCACTAAATCATTGTGAGGTTCCTATTGCTGATATGCAGGACAGGACTTTCTGCTGACTCTCTACCTGGACAATAGGTGACTCCTAAACAAAAGGTCCCTGTGGTGACATAACAGGAGGCCAGAGGCTGCTGTGATCTAATTACAATACAAGGTGTTACCCTGCCAGGGTGTAATTAGCATTTCCCATTGTAGTAAGTGACTTTAGGAATATTTACACCTCATTTACAAGACAAAGAGCTGGGCAGGAGGAGCTGCTGTGGTGAATGACTGTATACTAATGTTATGTGACCCTAATTTACATGTCACCTCTCAGTGTAAGAATTCCTGCAGGGCATCCTGGGAACTACTGGGGAGAGATGGGGAGGAGTCACTATAAATAGGCTGTATCAGGCCACTGGGAGCTGATGGAGGAGCTGCTGGATCAGTTACTGGTTGGAGAGCTGGGAGGACAGAGGAGTGAGAGAGACAGAGTAAGGATCCCCAGAGTAAGGTAAATATGTAAAGTATAACATTTTGATAAATAATGTTGCATGATCAATACTGACCCCCAATCAGCTAAATGTTTAGATCAATTTTGGCTATATAGCTAATGACCCACATGTTCAGCGGGTCCCGGTCATGTCACTGAACAATATCATTTTCTGATATTGTTGTGTGTATGCTAAAATTGTTTACCCACGGCATTGGATAATATCCTTAATGATATTGACCATTACTGATATTGTCTAGTGTGTACGGGGCTTAACGCAGTCATATATTCTCTATGAGTAATGTTTTATTAGTGTATATAATATCTATATATTGCTTTGTCAGTACTGTGGGATCATGCATGTTTTCATCTTCTCTATATGAGTAACTTCTTTTTATTGACTGGGAGCCGGGAGTGCCATTCTGTACTCACTATCTACATACAATATTGGAGGGGGCACCTAGTTCAGCAACTGTGCTTTAATTGGAGGTTTTGTCGGTCACCTTGGACTGTATATATATATATATATATATATATATATATATATATATATATAGACACAGGAACACCCGGCACTCGACTTGTGAAAAGTATACCTTGCTGCGGTGCCATCCAAACGAACTCCGCAGAATCCTATTATATGTCGACAGGGGGTCGACATATAAAGGACCTCATAAAAGCAAGGGACAAGGCCAGTAGGGTGAGTCGACAAGAATTGCTATCGCAAGCCAGGAAGGAAAACAAAAATGCCAAACAACCTTTCATATGGGTAACCCATTACACCAACAAAAGCCCACATATGGTGCAACAAATTAAAGAAATCTGGCCAATAGTAAACAGTGACCCCGATCTGAAGAGTTTGAATGGGGCACGTTTAACACCCAGTTACATCAGAGGCCCGAATCTAAAGGACATCCTGGTAAAAACGGATATCACGGGTAGAGGAGCCAATAAGCCCTCACATTTTTTATCCAGGAAAGCAGGATGCTACAAATGTCTGGGATGTGCCACTTGTGGCCATATGGTAACGGGAGACACCTTCAGGCACCCGTATTCGGGCAAGGCATACAAGATCAGATTTGCCTTAACATGCACCACACGGTATGTTGTGTATCTAATCTCCTGCCCATGTGGCCTACATTACGTAGGCAAAACGATAACACAATTCAAGGAGAGGATGGCACAACACAGGGCAGCAGTTAGGGCCGCCTTAATCAGTGGAAACAGTGAGCAAACAGTAGCCCGACATTTTGCCACTGCAAAACACAACTTGGCGGCACTAAGATACCGGATGATAGACCATATCCCAGCCACCCTAAGGGGAGGGGATAGGGACAAACAGTTGTTGCGTATGGAAAGCAAATGGATCCATAAGCTCAACACCATCAGTCCTTATGGGCTAAATGAAGCTATCCAATACGGATGTTTCCTTTAATCAAGCAATAGCAGCAAGTGGTAGTAAAAGTATCCTAATATCTCTCCCAGAAACTTTCACTTCCCAACAATAGTCAATCTAGAAGAAGAACTATAGACAGTTAGGGGGCGATAATAGCAAATAAGTGCCAGAAGAAATAGAAAGTAAATAAAATAAAATAAAATAAATTGAGCAAAATTATAAGAATGCTTATGGGTTAAAGACAGAGAGGGCATGAATGTGACGCTAACAGAGGTAGCCATAATTTTAACACAAATAGCACCTACACGTTTTCTAGATGAAGCGATGTAGTTTTTTACACATGATTGACAGATTTTGAAAACATGACAGCTGACAAGTTTACACACAGAGTAGAGCACAGAGTGGTTAATTTGTTTGTTTTTTCATCAGTTTTTCACGAATTTGTCTTGGGAGGTCAGCTGGGCATGGCTTGACAGGGGGGTGCGCCAGAAGAGCTAGTCTGGCTGGTCGTTGCCGACACACTATGTGTGGACACGGTGACGTCCAGAAATGAGTGGCCACGATGGTTGCACGACCCTGTCTTGACAAGCATCACCTTTCTATACGTAGCAACCAATGTTCATAGATAACAGAGGTTGTTTAGTTGATAAAATTAATAATGCCTTTCACACACAGTTTTCTTTTTGCATGTTTTTCTGTATTGTATAAGTATGTGATGATTTAATAATGATTTAATATTGTTCTAATAATGTTTTAGCTAGTCGACACTGCTGGTACATTAAGCTAGATGTGCATACACAAAAGCATCAGAGCCATCTAGTGATCACTTATATTATAGCACGGTATTTGTAAGTACACGATCACGTGACTGAGGAAAAATCATACAATGAGATGAACCTCCGTTTTTGATATGATCAACACATGGTGTTGGTCTCTTGATAGAAATACACACATGTATGATATTTTTCCTATATTTTGCAGACACACTAGAAAGTGCATCGCAGGGCGGCCCGTCCAGCATGACGTTTCCAGACGGCGGCACGTCATTTCCGGGTGGGAGACCCGGAAGTGAGACGCAACGACGCCAGTGGACGGATGTGAGAGCGGGCGGCACCGGGATGGGTAAGTGTCACACACACATATGTATAAATGTCGTTTATTCACATTGTTTGACTGAGTATGTCCTGAAGACGGGCCTAGCCCGAAACGCCGTAGGCAAACCAGTAAACTACGTTTTTGACTGAAAAAGACCTGGAGTGACGTGCATTATTTGGACTGTATATGTGGCTGAGGGGTAACCCTTGGCAACTGGACGGGCACCCGGGCAAGGTGTCAAACGCTAAGTTGGTGGGCAGTGCCGGATCTGTTGGATTGATGTATGGATGACCAGTGACGAGCCCGTATCCCGGACTGCACAGGCTATTACTATCAAGGCACGCCAGGGGTTAACACCCAGCAAATAGATACCACCATCCAGGACTGCTTAACAGCACTGCAGCACTTTGGGGTTATTATCCCCCCACATGGTGATCACCACAGCACTGAGACAAGCACCAGCACTTTCTGCAGCGGCACATCAGCACTTTCTCTGCACTCACAGCACTTTGTACGACAGCACTTTATTTCAACAAAATGGCAGCTTCAGTAGGAGAGGAAGCATTGCAGATGATTCAATGCGACAACACTAATGTGTTCAGCTACTCTGACAGTGACATCGGAGGCATTCTATATACAGAGCCGGTATTCGATATCACCACACAATCGTCAGGGGATGAGCTGTTTCAAGAATTAACTCGCTTGAAGAAAAAAGAAGTGGACTTTCTACTCTATGGGATGACCCTATCGGAGTATTTTAGAAACAAACAGATACCTAGGGGTTTCAGAGTGCATAATGCACCTACCATTGGACGCTTTAATCCAGCATTCTGCACCAAGTGGATCAGTATCCTGAACAAGTGTTCTATGGATCTGATCCTCTTGGTGATAGAAGAATCCACCCGTGCGCTCAATGGATACAGGGAAAAGATAGCTGTGTTTGAAACCGAACACAAAGATACCTTGAGTGACACAATGCATCTAGAATTGTTGAACAAGCTGAAGATGCAGGTGGACAATTATAAAAGGGACATACTGAAGTTTAAGAAGGAAAAATTTCAGAAAGTCCAGCAGGATTATGCCCAACCATTTACAAATGGTTAACTAATGACCCCCAACAGAAAGGCCACATTCCTCCAAAATTCAGACGTGAACGGAGACCCCCAAGACAACAAGGGGGTTATACAAGCACGTCAGCTAGTGATACGGAGGCCCCAAAACCATCTGGGAGATACAGCAGAAGACCGACTGGCCCTTTAGGGGTGGACACCCGATCCAAGATTCGCTTCAGGGAAGAGAGGAACACAAGACCCACAAGCGAACTAGAAGAGGGGGCGAGAGCCAAAGAATCTACAAGGCAACCCAAAACCACCAGAAGGGGGAGGAACTAATTTTTAACCTGTCTGCAACGCCCCTCACAGAGAATGAAATTAAGGTTCTCAGTAAGGGCCTTACGTTTGTACCAACTGTGAAGCAGGACGATTTCCAGCTGAAAATAGATAATTACAAGGTACAACGCAAACTTCGTCTGCGAGACCAATTTGAAAAGAAGGGAGAAACCACAGAAGTCTTTAATACACAAGAGCACAGCATAAAGAAAAAATTGGGAAAAACCAGCACTTTTGACCCCCAAACCTTTAATGCCTCCATTAAGACCTTTTCTAGATTAATGGATATCAAGACCGCAGAGGCCACTTCCAGCACCAGACCTAATCTTTCTAAAGTAGAACAACAGGCCTTAAAAGAGCTAAATGCCAGAGAAGATATAGTGATCCGTGGTGCGGACAAAGGGGGTTCAATAGTGGTTCAGGGGATTGAAGCATATCGGGCAGAGTGCGATCGCCAATTACTGAATGAAGAGGTTTACAAGCTTTTACCCAGTAACCCTACAGATATATATTCCAAGGAACTGGAGGAAATCCTCAACAGGGCGGTTCAAGCTGAGATCATAACCAAAGATCTTATGAAGCAGCTGCACAACCCGAAGCCTAAGACTGCTTTATTTTACACAATCCCCAAGATCCATAAGGACGCACAGCGGCCACCGGGTAGACCTATCATCTCTGCCCGGGGGTCTCTGTGCGAACCTTTGGCCATTTATGTGGATCATTATCTCCAGCCCTGTATACAAGCTACCGGGACATATCTAAAGGACACAACTATGTTGTTATCCAAGTTGGCAAGTATAGAAACCCTTCCGAAGAACATGGTGATGGCATGTGTGGACGTTACGAACTTATACACTTGCATACCACATGCACAGGGTCTACAAACCACGAAGGAATTGATTACAGACAACCCATTGTATACAGGCCCGGGAGTTGAATTTTTCCTAGAATTGCTGCAGTTCACCTTGACGCACAATTGCTTTCTACACGAAGGACAATTCTTTAATCAGAACTCCGGGTGTGCAATGAGGTCGCCAGCAGCACCCGTCTATGCAAATACATATATGTATAGTGTGGAAAATGAGATCTTTTTCAGGAGTGCCGACATCAGTGCAAAGATATTTGTATATCTTAGGGATATAGATGATATCATCATCTTTTGGACAGGGACAGAGGAGGAATTGGAAAAGGTCTTACAAGACCACAATGCCTCCCCTAGCCCAGTCAAGTTGACGCACACCATGAGCCAGGTTAAAATCAATTTCCTGGATGTACAGATAGAGGTGCGGGACGGTGGTCTGGTAACACAGCTATACTCTAAACCCACCGACCGCAACACCATGCTATATAGACAGAGTTTCCACCCTAACCACACCACCCTAAGCCTGCCATACTCCCAGTTCTTGCGGGTATGCCGCATTAACAACAACCAAGACATTAGGGATAAACAACTTGAAGACATGGTAAAGAAATTCCTAGCCAGGGGGTATCATATAAAGGACCTCATAAAAGCAAGGGACAAGGCCAGTAGGGTGAGTCGACAAGAATTGCTATCGCAAGCCAGGAAGGAAAACAAAAATGCCAAACAACCATTCATATGGGTAACCCATTACACCAACAAAAGCCCACATATGGTGCAACAAATTAAAGAAATCTGGCCAATAGTAAACAGTGACCCCGAACTGAAGAGTTTGAATGGGGCACGTTTAACACCCAGTTACATCAGAGGCCCGAATCTAAAGGACATCCTGGTAAAAACGGATATCACGGGTAGAGGAGCCAATAAGCCCTCACATTTTTTATCCAGGAAAGCAGGATGCTACAAATGTCTGGGATGTGGCCATATGGTAACGGGAGACACCTTAGGGCACCCGTATTCGGGCAAGGCATACAAGATCAGATTTGCCTTAACATGCACCACACGGTATGTTGTGTATCTAATCTCCTGCCCATGTGGCCTACATTACGTAGGCAAAACGATAACACAATTCAAGGAGAGGATGGCACAACACAGGGCAGCAATTAGGGCCGCCTTAATCAGTGGAAACAGTGAGCAAACAGTAGCCCGACATTTTGCCACTGCAAAACACAACTTGGCGGCACTAAGATACCGGATGATAGACCATATCCCAGCCACCCTAAGGGGAGGGGATAGGGACAAACAGTTGTTGCGTATGGAAAGCAAATGGATCCATAAGCTCAACACCATCAGTCCTTATGGGCTAAATGAAGCTATCCAATACGGATGTTTCCTTTAATCAAGCAATAGCAGCAAGTGGTAGTAAAAGTATCCTAATATCTCTCCCAGAAACTTTCACTTCCCAACAATAGTCAATCTAGAAGAAGAACTATAGACAGTTAGGGGGCGATAATAGCAAATAAGTGCCAGAAGAAATAGAAAGTAAATAAAATAAAATAAAATAAATTGAGCAAAATTATAAGAATGCTTATGGGTTAAAGACAGAGAGGGCATGAATGTGACGCTAACAGAGGTAGCCATAATTTTAACACAAATAGCACCTACAAGTTTTCTAGATGAAGCGATGTAGTTTTTTACACATGATTGACAGATTTTGAAAACATGACAGCTGACAAGTTTACACACAGAGTAGAGCACAGAGTGGTTAATTTGTTTGTTTTTTCATCAGTTTTTCACAAATTTGTCTTGGGAGGTCAGCTGGGCATGGCTTGACAGGGGGGTGCGCCAGAAGAGCTAGTCTGGCTGGTCGTTGCCGACACACTATGTGTGGACACGGTGACGTCCAGAAATGAGTGGCCACGATGGTTGCACGACCCTGTCTTGACAAGCATCACCTTTCTATACGTAGCAACCAATGTTCATAGATAACAGAGGTTGTTTAGTTGATAAAATTAATAATGCCTTTCACACACAGTTTTCTTTTTGCATGTTTTTCTGTATTGTATAAGTATGTGATGATTTAATAATGATTTAATATTGTTCTAATAATTTTTTAGCTAGTCGACACTGCTGGTACATTAAGCTAGATGTGCATACACAAAAGCATCAGAGCCATCTAGTGATCACTTATATTATAGCACGGTATTTGTAAGTACACGATCACGTGACTGAGGAAAAATCATACAATGAGATGAACCTCCGTTTTTGATATGATCAACACATGGTGTTGGTCTCTTGATAGAAATACACACATGTATGATATTTTTCCTATATTTTGTAGACACACTAGAAAGTGCATCGCAGGGCGGCCCGTCCAGCATGACGTTTCCAGACGGCGGCACGTCATTTCCGGGTGGGAGACCCGGAAGTGAGACGCAACGACGCCGGTGGACGGATGTGAGAGCGGGCGGCACCGGGATGGGTAAGTGTCGCACACACATATGTATAAATGTCGTTTATTCACATTGTTTGACTGAGTATGTCCTGAAGACGGGCCTAGCCCGAAACGCTGTAGGCAAACCAGTAAACTACGTTTTTGACTGAAAAAGACCTGGAGTGACGTGCATTATTTGGACTGTATATGTGGCTGAGGGGTAACCCTTGGCAACTGGACGGGCACCCGGCCAAGGTGTCAAACGCTAAGTTAATGGGCAGTGCCGGATCTGTTGGATTGATATATATATATATATATATATATATATATATATATATATATATATATATATATACATATGGGTGCCGGACCGCTCCCCGACAGTCGGGATTCCGACAGTCATTCCTCCGACGTCGGAATCCCGACTGCTCCCTCATGGGGGTCCACGACCCCCATAGAGGGAGAATAAAATAGGTGGCGAGCGCAGAGAGCCACCGTGCCCGCAGTGTGGTGAGCGCAGCGAGCCTGCAAGGGGCTTCATTGCGCTCCCCACGCTGTTCAATCGGGATTCCGACATCTGAGTAATGACTGTCGGAATCCCGACTGTCGGGGAAATATACCACACCCATACATATACAGCAAAGTGTTGTTATCAGCCTGGTGACGACACTTTGCTGTTGAAACGTTGCTGGAAGGATGCCACAATTTTTTCACTAAAGATTGAATATTCCGTACTGGAGTGCTGCATTCTGTGTTTGCGGTATAACGCCTGGGCCTATTGCGGGCAGCCGCCGTGGGAATTTATATTGTGGTTGTGCCGGACCGTCTTGTTTAATATAAGTAACCGGATTTTGTTTTGAAAAACGCTGTGGTAAAGGGACGTTGTTCTCTGATCACCCATTCATAGATTTTATTTCTATTTACCCTCTGGGAGATTCACTAAACTTCTCATTTTCTCCATAGGAGAAACCTTCTACAGCTAATTTATTTCTCATCTAATCCATGATGAGTCTGACAGAAGAGAGACCACATCTGTGCTCTGAGTGTGGAAAACGCTTTAAACGTAAATCGCATCTTATCGTACACCAGAGGAGTCACACAGGAGAGAAACCATTTCAATGCTCCGAATGCAGCAAGTGCTTTACCCACAGGACAACTCATGTTAGACAACTGATGAGTCACACAGGAGAGAAACCATTTACATGTTCTTACTGCAGAACGAGTTTTACCCAGAAATCAACTTTGATTATGCATCAGAGGAGTCACACTGGAGAAACACCATTCACATGTTCTGTATGTAACAAGAGTTTTAGCCGAAAGTCACATCTTGTTAGACATCAGAGGAGTCACACAGGAGAGAATCCTTTTACATGCTCCGAGGGCCCTAATGTATCATGTGTTTCTCAAGTTCTCTTGTATCACTACAATGGGGATGATACAAATGTCTGTGGTGGCAGCTTTCGGGGCTGGTCACCCGAGAGAGTACTTCAATTGTTGTTGTATTAGATCACAAACATCTGCCGGCACCGGCATTTCCACTCATAGCCTCCTGACGTGGTGAGCAACAATGTGTGAAAAGTGACCTGTATGGGTGCCCATTGGCACATTTTACATCATGCCCAGAACAGTAAAAAGGTTTAGCTGCTGTACACTGCTACACTCTGTTTGGGTGCAATTAGCATCATTTTAAATAATGACATTAGATTTGTGGCTCCTGAGCTCTTGGCACTTAAGATGTGAGAACAGCTGAGCAGGGAACAATTGAATCCCCTTAATATGATTACAAGTGAGGACATTTTATTCTGAATGTAACAAGACATATAATTCTGTTTATTGTATAATCACATGTCCTCAACATCAGCATCATATCATGCAGCAATCAGCTTTCCTAGTTTCACTAGCTAACTATAATCAAGCACAGATGTTCTGAAATTGCAAAACAATATGACCATGGCATAGGTTCAATCCTTACCAGTATATATGCACACGACCATAAATGTATCACAAGATAGACAGATTTGCCAGAAAGGAATATGCACTTCAAGAATACTTTAGTTTATAATTGCCAGAAAGAACAGGCAGATAATAATGTCTACATAGGGACAAGCGGTATATACAATGTGACGTATCAGGGAGGTGGTAATAGAGTAGTAGGGGGAGTGTCTACAGAAATTACCATAACATCGAACTGATTGTAACGGCCCCACCCGGGTTCTTTGTGAGGGGCTTGATGAACTGATGATTACACTGAGGATGTTGTCTCATTGAATGATGTGGTAATGTATTAAACTAATAAATAATAATGATTTTAAGAATTGGAGTCTAGATATCTTCTTGTACCAGCGCATCACCTGCACCTGGAAATGAGGGTGGTGGTTTTCCACAGGTGGGGGCTCTAGAGTCTGGTGTTTGCCAGCTGACTATCTCATCAATCAATCTTCAGAGGGGAGAAGACTCAGTAATAGGAAAATTGGGAAAAAAAGGGAAAAAAAATGTTTAAAATACAATATCTGTATTCTGAGTAAGCTGTTAAACGGCGTAGGGATGGGGAGAGTTGTAGTTACCATTGGTAATTACTGATGCAAAAAAAAAATGTAAGCTAAAAATATAGAAAAATATATAATAAAAACCTGTAGTCCACCTTATGTATGAAGGAGGGAATGACCAGGACGGCCTTCACTGAGTCTGTGTGTAAATGTTGCATTGTCCATGGTTGATTGTGCAGAAATAATTCAGTGTGAAGTGCGCAATTAAATTAAAGTGCAGCAAAGTCGTATGAAAACAAAAGAGTAAACATCCAAATATACTCAAAAATGTGAACAAAAAAAAGCAAGTGAAATCACAAATACAATGCACTTAATAATAACCAAGAATATGTGAAAAGTGATCAAAGTGATAAATATAATGTGAAAGGATATCACCAAATAATAATCCTATGATTTTTTTCAATTCA
Organism: Crinia signifera; assembly: GCF_055691185.1. Taxonomy (NCBI): domain Eukaryota; kingdom Metazoa; phylum Chordata; class Amphibia; order Anura; family Myobatrachidae; genus Crinia; species Crinia signifera. Next base: position 306,112,256 of record NC_139220.1, on the reverse strand, counting down.
GGTATTGGGATATCAAACCTAAAAAATAAACTCCCTTCTCTCATGGATTTAACCATGTATGTAGATGGAGATAGGAGAAATAATAGTGCAGATTGCCTTCAAAGATAGTGATATTTATTTAAAGTTTGCACTTACAAATGTAGACATGTAATGAAGCTTGTGCATATAATCCAATAGGCAAAAGTAGCTACTGATGAAGCCAGGTCTATGAAGAAAAAATGTCCCTCCTCCCATAGGTGGGGAGATGGAAGGAAAAGAATATAGTGCAGATGACCTTATGATAAAAGGGGTTTAATTAAAAAAATGCACTTACAAATGGAGACATAAACAATGGCACAATTGATAGTCCCACTGGCAGACAGCTACACCAATGGAGAATAGTAATCCCACTCCGGAATGGGTATGGTGGTAAAGGTCTGCTCATCCAGGGCAAAAGACTTTCCAGATCGGGTCCAGCAAGAGTCCATATACACTTGATACATATCGGAACAAGTCCTTCTTCAGAAGTATAAAGTAATAGTGTCCAGGGCTCTATATTTATAGGTTCCATAAAGTGCGCGCATCTGACGGCTATTGCACACTAACTCAGTGTTCCCGATCAACTGCGCATGTGCAGATGACCAGAACCAAGATGGCTGTGCGTTCCACGGTCTCCGGAAGTCATCATATGTGCGTTCCAAAGCACGATCAGGAAGCGGCACTTAAAATTCAATAAAAACAAGAAATACATATAAGATAAACGTTTAAAAACAAGACACACAATAAGCCAATAGAGGCAAACTGTATATTACCATTCTACACTTAATCAACCTATAACAGGCGAACTGTGTATTAAAAACTGAACTTAATCAGCCAATATAGGCCTACTGTGTAACTATGTAAATGGTGTACACAAGCCAACATAGGCTAACAAAGTTCAAAGCTACCCGTATTCAATAAGCCAATATAGGCGAACTGGATATATACACCTAAAAACTGTATCCAACAAACTAATACAGCCCATATATAACCCGGTGGGATATACCACAAGTCTAATATACAAGTCACCTTGCCACCCGTGACCTCTCCACGCTAATCTGCTAGCATTGTCTTTTTCACGCACTGGCAGAACTCCAGGATACACCAGGCCACAGTAATTAGGTACTTGTCAATTAGTACTCTTTAAGGGCCCTATCAGGATCCCTTAAATTTATTTTCTTTAACAAGTGTCAATAAGCCAATACAGGCAAATCCCATATATTTTTCTAAAGAATACATTTAAGAACATTATCTCAGCTAAAGTCTGGCTGGACACAATCCAAGTGTATAATAAGCACCACTCCGTCCAGCCCCAACTGCCTATATTTTAAAGTCTATTTCACATTTATTTTTTCAAATCTTTATTCACCTTATTGTGTATATGCATGTTGTATGTTTTACATTTTAACCTCTTCAATTTTGCAATTTACTGGTGGTGAATCCTAAATCCAGAAATTAATAAAGATTGTATAGGATACCCCACTTTTGGAGAATTAACTCTAAAAATTATTCCATGATACATGAAATAATATAAAAAAAAAAACCCTGGAGTGCATCCGTACAACTAGCTTTTTTCTCCTTCTTCGTTTTGACTGTATACATTTAGTTGGTAGGATAGAACCCCCGCTAACAACATTTGTTGTAATCCAGCGGTACACAACCGCATAATATAGGGTTATACTCAATTGTGTGCAGATCTCAACCCAAACCTTTCCTTTTCAAACTCATTGTCCAGAGTGCCAATTTGCTGCTTGGTGTATTCATGTGTGTATATATATATATATAAGAAAAGTGAAAAAGCTTTTTGATCTGAGTCAACATCTTCTGTTCTGGCAAGAGGCCTGAAGTTTCACTTTTTTGGTGAAAATGATGAAAACTGTGAAGATGCTCCGATCTAGTTAAAATTGTCATGATGTCTTAGAGGGGTTTATTAATATACTATTATTAATATACTTTAGCTTAGTTAAAGAGAGTATGAGCTTGTCCTAGTGCAAAGTGACTGACTTTGGCGGGAGAAAAAATCCCTGATAAATGACCCATTATCATGGTTTCAATTGTGAATATGGTGTTTTCTCCAGAACGTATTTTTTTTTTTTTTTTTTGGGGGGGGGGGGGAGGATGCTCTGTAATTGATGTGATCAAGAAAATAAACTTGGTGGGGGAAAAAACAGGGTAAATCCCTTTTGTTTGCCTTTAATAGAATAGTGCACCTATGTGTCTTCTAATGTCCAACAAACTCTTTACTGAATGCTCCAGTAAGTTCAGTAACAATGCATTACACTCTGTTCTTTAGGTGCAGGATTTAAAACACTTCTGTTTATTGTCTTTACTTGTGGCAGTTTATTTTAAACATGAATTGGTCTAAAAAGGGTTTTGCATCCCCTATGCTGGAAACATGAAAGGGCTGCATTACGGCATATAGTTATGCCAAAGATAACCAATACATTAACAGTTAAATACGTTGAAGTGTATTATGATGTAATAAACAAATACATATAATGTTTAGTGATATTTAAAATGATACATTAAACAGTTTACATGGTTACTTGTAATACTTATTGTAACAGTTACTGTTTTTCAATAACAGAGTGCAACAGTTATTTCTTATTAGCAAGATCTGACAACCAGACACTCTTATTGATAAAACACAATATAGCACAATCACAGTGCTCCAAACAATGATAAATACTGTAGTATGTTTTTTTTTTATTTACAGATTTCAAAAACAGTGCAGGTTTTTTTTTTTTTAAACTTGATTGACATTACTATCACAAAATATTACTAAATTCATATAAGGTTGTGAAAAATATAATCAGCTTTACTCCACATGCGCTAATGTCCTTTTATATAGAAGGTTGGTAGGACATTACTAGTGAAAAGTTAATGAGGCTTTTGAACTGTTGTATCACTGCCTTTTGGCCCTTATTCAAACCTGATCACAGTAAAAATGTGTTCTCAAAATGGGCAAAAAAAATGCTGCACTGCAGGGGGCACAGTGAGTTACATTTGGGTGGGGTGTGTTGAAACTGAAATCTAAATTGCAGTGTAAATATAAAGCACCCCAAATTTACCCTGCACAGAAACAAAATAACAATAAAAAAAAATTAACTCTCTCTGCACATGTTGCATCTGCCCTGTTGTGGCTTGGCCTATGACGTCTTTTGCTATATTGCGCACAGCATTCTTCACGTGAGGTTTTGCCAACTCCAGCCCTCTTCGGAAAAGAGGCACTGCCTAACCCACAGCCATACATATATGAGCTGCCGTGAAAGCCGGGTAAACCGCTGTCGGCTTGAGTTTTATAATATTGCGTGTAGAGCGCCGGATTGCCATAATTTTTTACGGCGACCATGCTATTTCATAAAATTCGGTTTTGCGTCGTCTGAAGTGTAGTTTCATGTTCGCTTTCCCAAACTTAAATGAAATGTTCTCGTTCTGATCGTTCTTTATCTCTATGGCTATAGTGTCAAAATGCGTTTTGCACATCAGCACGTAATCAAGCTTCTCGTAGCATATAATGACCATCTCGTTGTTACGTCCCTTTATATCAACAGTCCGCAGCAGTGGTACATAACTACAGATGTAGCGGGATTCATCTTTGCAGGGGATGGCGATGGCGTCGCCATCGCCATCCCCTGCCCCGCCGCCATCTGTATGCCGGAAGGGGACGCGCGCGCACGAGGTGCGCGCGCGTCCCCTTCCGACGGTGCTGCCCTTGGTCGCCCGGTGCCCACACTGGGCGACCGCACCCCCCCACAGTGGCCAGAGATCCCCCCCAGCCCCCTCGAGCGGGAGGCGGACAGTATTGCGTCTGCCTTGCCGCCCGGATACTGAGACGCTCGTGCGTGGGGGACGCATGCGCGTCTCAGTCAGATAGAGGGGCCGTGTTGCTGGCGGATCGCCATCAGCATGCTGCGTGTGATTCGCCAGCAACACTGAGGTCAGATTCATCTTTATCACCGACCCTTTGATGTTCGACAATATCTGTGTACACGAACAATGTATATTGGCCGCCGTTGATGTCTGCTCATGGTTTTAAAGAATTAGTTTTAGGCTGTAAACCAAGTATTCTTGTCAGTTTTATTCTGGCCACGATATTGTACATAGGCATATTGTCAAAGAATACGGATCAGTCAAGCAGTTCGTACCATAGTTTTAACCCGCCATCCAGTTTATATTGGCTAATTTCAGCATTGAATGCATCGATTATCCCTTCCCCAGTTTAATGCATACCCTCGTGGCTGACCCTCTCGAGACATCCCACCTTGTTATTTTCAGCAAGCAATCGTGTACATTGATTGTATTCCAGGTGTGGGGATATTGTATTTCTGTAAGAGCTACTTCCCATTTGCTGTTTAAGTCTATCGGCTTCGCCAGTTTTGTCCTATACGCTGAAATCTTGTTTTGTGGAAATGTATCGGCTGAGGCGTTACTCGGCAACAATATGTAGAATGGTTTGTCATCCATCTTTCCCTTTGTTTATATATCCTTTAGTGCTGATGCAAACTGTTAAATTTTGTGGGGTATCCACGCCACTTAACTAGAGCGTATATCCGGCCTCTGACTGTCTTATTTTTTAAAACCTTTTCCACTTTGTAAACCCTATTATAATTTTTTGGTATGCTTTGTAACTCCTCTGGGTAAAAACTACCAGTTATAGTCTCACTGTATAGGTCCTCCAGCTTGTAAAGCGACTTAACCCCTTTAGTGTTTACGACGTGTATTACAAATATTTCCTCAGAAAAATTCTGTTCGTAACCTTTCTGAAATATGTCCTTATATTTGGAAATACGGATGTGGTCACCGATTGCTAAACAAACGGGTGTTTTCTTACTTCTAAAGTAATCGCCGTACATCACCTTGAAGACTCTAAACATGTTAGAGTCATTCACGGAACTTGGAGCGGACTTAATCGTTCTATGATAAGTGCTATTATAACTGGATATGAAATTTTTTAAAACATTTATATATCTGTAGGTATTCTTTGCTGTGAAATAATGCCACATTCGCGTTTTTTAAGTCCTATTGAAACTCTCTAGAAAAGCGGCTTTCACATCATCATTGGTTGGGAAATGTTGAATTCCAAATTTTTCTAACAACTTTTTTAGGACTTGCAGCACATCGCACTGTTGGCATATTTTTTCAAAAGCCTTAGTGACTGTTGTAGCATTGTTAGTGGGCAGTCTTTCAGCCCATGCCCTCTTACTGAATATATCGATGATCTTTAATATATATTTAATACCATCGTTGTGCTTTGACAGGTCTATAAGCAAAACCAAATCGCATTGCGATTGTTGATTTACCCCCGATACGCAGATTATATTCCTTTTATAGTCTATTCTCGCTGGCTTTTGCAATGTGTATGCGTCTTGCTCTTGTAACCATTTTCTTACATCATTTCTTTAAAATGTATTTTTAACCGCTTCATAATATTTATCAATACCTCGATAACTACCTGGTTTTAATACATCATAATAGTACTCTTTCAGATTCTTATTTTGATGTGCAGCGTTCCGTGGCAAAGGATTCAAAACAACCACCTTTTAATATGAAAAGATATCAAAGCACCTCCAGTTCATATCAGTAGGGGTGTGAATGTGGGCGTAAAAGTGAGGGTGGTTATGGGAGGGGAAAGGGGCATGGTACCTGTCACTTTTAGTTTGATATTTCCTGGGACTGTACCTACTTGTATATTAGTGTATTGGGCAGTGGTGTAGCTAATAATTTGGCATCACCCCACGAGAAATTTTGGTCGCCCCCCCCATAAAATAAAACCTGCCACCCTCCTCCAAGTGCTAACTCCACTGCTTGTTATTCTGCTCACCTCCACCGGGACCCGCAGATCTTCTTGTCTGTGTTCCAAGCTCTCCTCCTGGACGGCTTCTGTTAATAAAAAATAACCCTCACAAAATGGCTGCCCCTAACAGCAAACCATTTTTGAAGATGCCAGAGGAGGCATCCGCCTCCTCTGGCATCTTCAAAAAGTGTGTGCTGTAAGAGGGAGGACATTATGTGAGGGTAATTTTCAGTAACAGGAGCCTGCCAGGAGGAGAGCTGGGACCGCAGACAAGAGACAAGTAGATCTGTGGGTCCCGGGGGTGACAGCGGGCAGAGGGTCAGGTTGGTCCCAGGCACTAGTAGCAGCTCCCCTTATGTCAGGAGTGCAACATAAATATATTTACAAATAAAATCTTTGCTCTGCACAAGATCTATGTCTCTTCTGCATGGATCACCAGCTCCCATTCACTATTACAGGACTTTCATCTAGCTGCTCCCACCCAATGGAATGTTCTTCCACACACAATAAGACTCTCCACTTGCCTCCAAACTTTCAAGCATTCCCTGAAAACTCACCTCTTCAGGCAAGCCTAACATATTTAATTCCCATATGCATAACCCTCTACTTATGCATTATATAGCTTCCCTTCTGGACCTACAAGCTATGCTATTACTGGTGCCTGTCCTTGTGTTTCCCTCCTATGTCCCTATAGATTGTAAGCTTGCAGCAGGGTCCTCCTACCCCCAAATCTGGCTGTTGTTACCCTGTTTGTTTATCTCATTACAATTGTAAAGTGCAACAGAATCTGCTGCGCTATATAAGAGACTGTAAATAAATAAATAAATAAATAAATACTATTGCAGGGATATTATTGGAGGGTTCACATACCACAATGTTTATTACAGTCATTGATGCAGAGGATCAACTAAAGATGTTTCTCCTCCCTGGTCTTTAACAAGACAGATTTTTTAAAATACAAATTGTTACAATCATAAAATAAAATAAAATGTCCTCACATGTAACCATATTGGGGGATTCAATTGTATTCTGCACATCCGGTCTACCATCTAAAGTGATAGGCGATCAGGAGTCCTAATTTAATGTTCTTTTATTATTATTATGCTAATTGCAGCCAAACAGAATGAATGTAGCAATGTAACACAGACAACCCATCTGAAGTCAGGGGCATGATGTAAAAAGTGATATTTGGCTGAGAGTAGAAGGTGCCATCAGATGTTTGTGCCCTATTGCAACAAAAATTGAATTACTCTCTCAGGTGACCAGCTCTGAAAGCTGCCACCACAGACATTTGTATCATCCCCATTGCAGGGATACAAGGGAACATGAGAAACACATGATACATTCAGGTCCTCAGAGCATGTAAATGACTTCTGTCCAGTGTGACTCCTCTGATGTGTAACTAGATCACGCTTACTTGTAAAACACTTGCTGCATTCTGAGCAACTAAATGGTCTCTCTCCAGTGTGACTCCTCTGATGTGTAACTAGATGATGCTTACTTGTAAAACACTTGCTGCATTCTGAGCAACTAAATGGTCTCTCTCCAGTGTGACTCCTCTGATGTGTAACTAGATTATGCTTATGGGTAAAACACTTGCTGCATTCTGAGCAACTAAATGGTTTCTCTCCTGTGTGAATCCTCTGATGTTTAACAAGATTGGGCTTCTGGATAAAACACTTGCTACATTCAGAGCACTTGAATGTTTTTTCTCCTGTGTGAATCATCCAATGTCTAACAAGATGTGACTTTATGGTAAAACACTTGCTACATTCGGAACATGTAAACGGTCTCTCTCCTGTGTGACTCCTCTGATGGATGAGAAGCTGTGATTTACGTGTAAAGCATTTGTCACACTCAGAGCACAGATGTTGTTTCTCTCCTGTGTGACTCCACTGATGGATGAGAAGCTCTGATTTACATGTAAAGCGTTTGTCACACTCAGAGCACAGATGTGGTCCCTCTCCTGTCAGACTCATCTTGTATTGTAGGTAGATTGATCTGCCTGTTCTGTGGCTTTCCACGGTGTCTTCCAAATGAAAATCCTGTTACTTATTTGTCCTGCAAGAAAAAAATATATTTTAAAAGCTGTACTGTGGTAATTCTACTATCACTGTAAAAAGTGTTACTTTATATATAGAGCATGATGTATTTTTATATACCATTTTTAAATATTATTATTATTTTAAATATGTCCAAGTCATTAAAAATGTTTTTTTTTTTTTTACATTTTTTGTAACAATTTATTTAGTTATTTAGTTTATTGAAAATTTTTCCGTATATTGTGATCAAATAAATGTACATATATTTTGGAAGGGGAAAGAGCGTGAACAACAAATAAAATAGGGAGAGATGGGTAAAGGAATAAAGCGACTAAAAATCCAGTGTCCCTCTCAGTAAAATACATCATATAATATGCAAACAATAAATTGTATTGTGTATAAGGGAGAGTCGCCTCAAATGTCACATTTGATTATTTACAAGCTTATGCTGTATTGTTATAAGCCAACTGAAAGAGGGGGAGGAGCATTGTGATGCGCTAGCCATGGCGACCATGTATCTATAAAGGATGAGGTATTATCTTCAACAATACTGGAGATGTATTCCATATGATAGATATCCCAGATAGCTGCCGATATTGCAGTCATAGTGATTTTCAGTGACAAGCAATTTTATTGTGACTGCACTAATCTGATGCCAAATGAGATTTTGAGTTGGTTTCGGGATGTCTGGGAGGCTTTGAGGTAGGAAGAAAAACGCGAGGGAAACCGGGACATCTATCTCCCTTATGTACAATATAAAGCTATGAATAGATTTCCAGAGACAAGTTATTCTAGAACATTCCTAGAAGAAATGAAGCAGAATGCCTCTCGATCTGCAAACTCTCCAGCAAGAGTTGGATGCATTTGGGAAAATGCGAGATATCCTCACAGGGGTCATATACCAACGGACATATAATCTGAAAGTATTTTCTCTATATTGAATTGCAGAGGATGCTGAGACTAAATTCTGTGTTAGTTGATCCCATGTATCAGGGTGAAGTTGGACTCTGAGGTCCTTCTCTCAAGCCAATTTGTGTGAAATGCAGGTAGGGTCACCATGTTTGAGCATAATGTGATAAATAGAGGAGATAAGACCTTTAGAGGAGGAACAGCTGTAACAAAGAGATTCCAGTGTAGTTCTAGTTGTGGATTTGAGTAAGTAATGAAAGGACGTGTGAAAGCTGCGGAGCTGTAAGAATTGGTAAAAGCAGTGAGTGGATCTGAGGGAGCTATATCGGTAATAAACAAAAAAATCAGTGTTAACCCAATAATTGAAAAAACATCTATCCTTTACAGCAGGAAAAGCAGGGTATCCCAAAGTGGGAATAAGGCCAGTGGAGAGGATAGCAATGCATGAGACTTGGCTAATCAGTCACATAGGGCCAGAGTGAATGAGATAATTGGTGAGCTACAGTATGTGTATTTGTAGGCTGCAAATTATGTTGGAGCCAAAGTAATGTAGATACAGAATGAAGCTGAAGTAATTCTAAGATCTGTAAGTAAGATCTGGGGAGATTTCATTAATCAATCTAGGGTAGTTAGCGAAATATTTCATCTGGGATTTTATTTTCCAATCAATTGGAAGGTAGATGAAAGGTGCTTTTCAGTGTAGGAAGGAGGTGGCCCCTTGTCCCACTATGATACCCCCCTCCACAAATTGGTGGTCCTATCCGGAATGGATGGCACCTAATAGTGTTGTGTATAGCCGTGTCCTTGAGTCAGTGGCCATTTTCAGTTACTCAGATGTCCTGTTGGTCATCTTCGCTAGTGTTTCCTTTACTTTTTATTTTGCTACTCGCTCCCCTCTCATTTAAGCATTGTTTCCCTTTACAGTTAATCAATGGTCTCTTTAGCTCTATTTTGCACTGATATACACCATGACTTTAAATATAATGTTGTTAAATGTAGACTGTCTGAACTGGCCACGTATGTGCACCATGGCAATACAATACTATAAAAAGCAGAAGATAGAGATATTATTATAAGAAATGCACTTAAAACCCCCACACCCCTCAGTAGCCTCCCACATATTTCCCCACGCCTTTTATTCATCTTCTACAAAAAAAAAAAAGGCACAGCTATATTATTGCACAGCTCATTGGTTTGTATATTAGAACACTCCTATTTGGATCCGAAAGGTCGTTTTAATATTTTGGTTCTTCCTTTTAAGCCATTCCCATCTCACTATGACATCACTATATTCTTTGAATATGGAGCAGAGTGCCTTTCATAAAGACTTCTAGCTAAGGGAAGAGTTGTTATTGGAAGAGTTGTTATCGGAGGGGATTTATTAGATTTATGTATTAGAGGTCATCTATTAGATGCCTTGAAAAAGACTAATAACTAGTTGAAATGCGTTGGATGCTATTTTATATTTTATTTTATAGGAGTGTGTCACCCACGACAGTGCACGGACCTGCTATTGGTGAGCAAACCCCAGGTTTTTCTATCATCCCATTGCAGAATCTGTGTACAGTGGTATGTCATCCATGTGACCCCCTGGTAATGTGTTTATCCCTAATAATTTTTAAAGGAAAGTGTTTTTATGGAACAATAAATAGTTGGTATTTGTTTCTAGAACGGCGCCCACTGAGCTATTTGCTTAGTCAGGTATTCTGCGTAGCAAAATCGCATCGCATTGCATGTGATTGTACTGCCATGCGATGCGATGCAATTTTGTTCATGTAATATTAGGTATACAATAATATGATTGTATGTCCTAAAATGAGGTTTTAGGCACCCCCCCCCACTATTTACACCACCCCGAAGCGTGGCAAATGGTGGCGGTACGCGTCCTACGACTTTTTCATACCCCCACTATCCACGTCGACATGGAGTTGACTTTATATAGTGTGGCGAGAGCAGCGAGCCACCGAGCCCGAAGCATGGCGAGCTCAGCGGAATACATGTAAAGTTATCCGTGTCCCCTCACGGGGGTTGCTGTGCTTGCCACGCTTTAGGCTCGGTGGCTTGCTGCGCTCGCCACACTATATTGAAACAGCTCCACGCCGATGAGTATAGTGGGGTTATGAAAACGTCGGTGGACGCGTTCTGCCGCCCCTCGCGGGGCTTGCTGCAATCGCCACGCTTCAGGCTGACATGGATAGTGGGGGGGGGTGTGCAAAAAGCATGATTGTATGTCATACAATCATGTCATTGCATAGCTAATGTAGTGGTTCCGCTTACCCGATAAAATCACATGCAATTTTGCGGGAGGTGCTATGCAATGCGATCCCCTGGGGCATACAGAGCAGTGAATAAATTACATTAAAAAAATCACATCGCATCACATGCCACTATAATTGCCCAGGCAATGCAATTTCCCTACGTTTGCGTAGGTAGAAAATCTGGGCACTGTTCTAGGAAACAAGTACCAAACAGGTTTTTACTGAAGTACAATCTTACTTGATTGTCTCATATGGACACAAATAAACCATTATACGAGGAGACCGAGCTTAGCACAAGTAAGCATATATGTGAGCTGATTTCCTGAGTACATAAAAAAGGAGAAAATTTGTGTTAAAGATACCTTTATAAGTTTTCCGATACCCTGTGGAATGTAAGCTGAGTGTGAGCATCAAACAATGTCTCTAGTCTCACGGAGGTGATACCATACATATAATAAAGATTACACCATTCCCTAAAAAATCTGGGCTAAGATGGACCTGTATTTACACAAAAAAACTGTGTATAAGAACTACTACACTATGTATATGTTTTCTTTTTTTCTTTACATACTGTATGAGAAATATAATATAAAAGAAGGTGAGGAGGAGATCTCTTCTATCTATGATTACAAGACCTGCCTCTAAAAAGTTGGTTTAAGGTAAATTTGCCAAATTGTGTTAATTTTTTACTTGAGCGCAATTAGGAATCAAGCTTATGTATAAGACCGGTCTCAATGCTGAGGGTATTATATAGTGACCCACATCTCACATATTATTTATTTACTAATTGTGTGATAAATTATGTATAAGGTAAATCATTGATCACTTTTGTAAAACAAAACCATCGTAAATAATCCAATTAGTAGTTGGATGGTCATAGATAAAACTGAATCTTCATATGGTTATTCAAGAAGGAATTTCTTCATTACTACATTAATGAGAGAGAATACTTTACTGCTGCTACATTACTGGCTTACACAAAGGGTGACATTTAATAGGTTGAGATATTCAGTAAGTGAGAGATTTGGTAAGAAATCTTCAGGTTTTTTAAAGCGGCAATTATTAACACAATAAAATCAAACTGCTTTCGCAGTGTAAATGATCGCCGCTTTATGTAAAAAAAAAAAACCTGGAGATTTCTTACCAAACCTCTCACTTTCTGAATCTCTCATGATATTAAACTTCCTCCAATGTCACTGACATACTATAAATTCCCATTAATATGTTTACACATTTATTATGAACTGACAGTAATTGTCATAATTCTTTAAGTATATTTTACTATTCTGTGTTCCATACCATAATGTAGAATCGTGTATATACTGTAATATTTAGATATTTGTAGAAGTTTTTTGCAGTGTATTATTTATCAATAGATATTACAAATATAGACTAATAATTTATAACAAGGCAATAATCATATGTATAATACAATTACCTTACTCTGGGGATCCTTCCTCTGTCTCTCTCTTACACCTCTGTCCTCCCAGCTCTCCAACCAGTAACTGATCCATCAGCTCCCAGTGGCCTGATAAAGCCTATTTATAGTCACTCCTTCCCATCTCTCCCCAGTAGTTCCCAGGATGCCCTGCAGGAATTCTTACACTGAGAGGTGACATGTAAATTAGGGTCACATAACATTAGTATATAGTCATTCACCACAGCAGCTCCTCCTGTCCAGCTCCTTGTCTTGTAAATGAGGTGTAAATATTCCTAAAGTCACTTACTACAATGGGAAATGCTAATTACACCCTGGCAGGGTAACACCTTGTATAGTAATTAGATCACAGCAGCCTCTGGCCTCCTGTTATATCACCAATGGAAGCTTTTGTTTAGTAGTCACCTATTGTCCAGGCAGAGAGTCAGCACTGAAATGTTCTACATATCAGCAGGAACTCTACAATGATTCACTGCTAATAATAACAAACATGCATACATATAATTTATGTCTATCTATCTATCTATCTATCTATCTATCTATCTATCTATCTATCTATCTATCTATCTACAAGATATCACTGAACTCACCATGTCTAGGTTGGGGTGCAGTTGCCAGTGACCACAAATAACTTCTGTACACTGAAAGGAAAAGCAATATTCTAATAACATGTAATGTTACTTTATACTAAATTTCTCCATAAAGATAGAGTGGCAGCTCTAGGCCACTTCTTTTTTTTTTTAAATTCATTAATCTTTATTTTAATTTCCATTTCATACAAAAGACAATTACTCTTTACAGACATAATACATTTAAAAACAATACAATTACAATTACAGGTCACCATTTTAAATAATATTCACTCTTATACTTTATATCGATTCTAGTTCGACTGTGTGGTAGCATGTCTTTCTGTAGGACCTTCTCAGACCAGTGCAATCGGCCCGAATCCATTCTAATACTCGTGGAATAATGTATATTTATAGGTTATATCCACTGTTGCTCATCTATATCACAATTCAATCCTCTTGTTGATCTTATCTGTGTTTTTAATGAAAATTTTTTTTTTTTAAATGTAATTTATTTTATTAGAGTGCCTTATTTAGTGTTACATAGTGCGTTTATATATCTTAGAGTGTGTATATATTTATATTTACTTTGTTACAATTTATTCATACTTTGTGACGTTTTTAATTATCCATATCGACTAATTGTGTTTATGTATATTAGTGCTCTATATTTCTCATCATAACCATTTTAAGACTTCAAGACCTATCGTATATCATATTCCAATATTTTTATCATCTTTTTTTTTTTTTTTTAACGGATATCTACCTGATTGCACTGGTCCGGGCCTAGATCTTCTTCTATTTCACTTGTTCTATATATGCTGGAATCACACCATCTATCCCATTTACTATGGAACTTAGCCATTGCATTTCTTGTATGAAACATGTGTTTCTCATGTTTGATCACGTCTTTCACTAGGGCTCTCCATTTCACTATTTCTGGTTGTGCTACTGAGAGCCAAGTGCGCGCTATAATCACTTTTGCTAAGGTGATAAAGCTAATAATATATGAATATAGCTGTGGTGAATTACCTCCTTCCATTCCTAATCCAAATAGACATATCCTGGGACCCAGCTGGGCAATATTGGGCACCGTGGCCCTAACATCGCTCCATACCTCCTCCCAGAATAATGGAATCTTAGAGCATCCCCATATTAAATGCCAGAAGTCTGCCCCCTCTTCTGCACATTTAGGGCATCTAGTATTATCCCTTAATCCTGCTCTATATAGCATCGTCGGAGTGCGATATACTCTGTGCAGAATAAAGAAGTGGACCTGTTGGTATCTATTGCATGATGTAGCATTTTTTAATAGCCCCAGTACTCTTTTCCAATTTTCTGTTGATAGTGGGCCTATATCATCTTCCCATTTAGTTTTTAGCTGGTCTAATAGTTGAGGATTTTGGTTTGTGTTAATATTCGCATATAATTGTGCTACCTGCCCTTTCTTACTCATTTTACGCAGCAACATTTTAACAGGTGATACGGAAATTTCTAGAGTTTGCCCTCCAAATTGTCTCTCTATGGCATGCCTTAATTGCAGATATCTAAAGAAATAACTGTTTGATATTTTAAATTCATTCTGCAGTTGGTTGAATGATTTAAATTGACCATTGCTATATAGGTGTCCTATCTCTATTACACCTTTTTTTGCCATATATTATCCATAGATAGCTTGTCTAATTCTGGGTATTTTTTATTAAACCATATGGGGGACTCTACCTCTAGTCCTATCCACTCAGACAGTGTATGCGCATATCGCCACACCAATGCCAATTGCCGAAACATTGGAGAGATTCCTTTTAAAGAAAGCCCTGATAACAAAAAGTGTATTGGTGATTCCCATGTTCCCAACTGTTCTTTGACAAGGGCTCTTATTGTTGGCTCCAGTTCGTTAGTCACCCAAGCTTGCATAGATGCCATTTGTGACGCTACATAGTAATTCCTTAGGTTCGGAAGGGCTAGCCCTCCCTTTTCCTTCGGTTTATATAAAGTTTTAATTGCCACTCGTGCCTGCTTTTCCTTCCAAATAAATGATGATAGTATTCTTTCTATAGCTGTGAATATTGACTTAGGGATATATACAGATGAGTTCTGCCATACGAACAAATACTTTGGTTGCATAATCATTTTGAACATGTTTATGCGTCCAGTTACAGTTATTGGCAGCTTCCTCCATGTATGCATCCTTTCCTTGAACCCAGCTGTAATTGGGTCAATATTTAATTCCAGATATTTCTGCACATCTGGAGTTATCCATATTCCCAAGTATTTAAATTTAAGTGTCCACCTCAATGGATATAAATCTTGATGTTCTTCTGGTATTTTACCTGATACTGGGAGTAAACTTGACTTTTCCCAGTTGATTTGCAGTCCTGAGACTGCGCCAAAACTGTTCACCAGGTCAAGCATAGCCTGTATAGAATTTTCTGGCTCTTGTATAAATATCAACATATCATCAGCATATAGGCCCTTATTCTGGTTGGTGCGGTAATATCCGCGTGCCGCCGATGTTTTGTGTCTGCGCATGTGCGAGCGGGGCGTACGGCCAAATCCCGCATGAAATGTGAACACTCCGAACAGGGGGTGGAGAGGGGCGTGAAGGGCTATTTGGGCTCATTACCATATGCATACGCCCCACGTTTCATGGGCGTTCCCATGCAAACGCTGGGCGTACGCATGGTAATGCGGCCGTGACGCACGTGTAGGGGGCGGACATATGACATCGCCGGATGTCAGCTGCCCGCCCAGATCCCTGCTTTTGCACGGAAAAATGTCCATGTGGTCTGAGGTTGCGGGAGCTGGTGGACCACTCGGTCCTGCATTCGATGGTCTGCGACCATCGAATGATGGGGGAGGTTCCCTGAGATGGAGGAGGCGTATTTCGTGAAAAATACACGTGCGGTCCGTTCGGTCAGCTTCTTACCGCGTATGGACAGAGTTGGCAATCCGTATGGAAGGCGGGGTTTCGCACGCACGGTCCTGGCCACATATTCGGATCCGGCACCGATCAGAATAAGGCCCATAGTGCTATGACGTCCACAATTTCTCCAATCCTTATTCCCTTTATTTGTGGGTCTAGGCGGATTTTACATGCTAATGGTTCTGTTGCCATAGCAAATAATGCTGGCGACAGAGCGCATCCCTGTCGGGTTCCTCTTTTCAGACCAAAGGTATCTGACGCATATCCGTTTATGGATACCATAGCGAACGGGGAGGTGTATAACATTTGGACCCATTTAATAAACCGTGATCCAAACCCCATCTTTTGGAGCACTGCCCACAAATAACTCCAATTAACAGTGTCGAAGGCCTTGGCGGCATCCAAGGATACCACCAAGGCCCCCGACTCCACATTCTGGCTTCTCTGTAGGTGACAAAATAAGCGTCTTAAATTTTGGGTGGTAGTTCTTCCTGGTATGAATCCAGATTGGTCTGGGTGGATTATGTACTCCATAACCCTACTTAACCTTGTGGCAACAGCCTTAGCCAGAATTTTAACGTCTGTATTCAACAATGAAATAGGTCTGTATGAGTCTGGAGAGAGAGGATCCTTTTCCTTCTTTAGTATTAAAATAATTACTGCCTCCATCATTGTAGGTGGAAGGGAACCCCATTCGAGCAGCGTATTAAATAGCTCCGTTAAATATGGGATGAAGAAATCTCCATACTATTTATATACCTCTGTGGGTATCCCATCCCTCCCTGGTGCCTTATTGGCTGGGAGGGAATAGATAGCCTCTGCTATCTCTTCTTTAGTATATGGGGTTTCTAACATATTTGCTTCTTCAGCCGTTAGAGATGGCATAGGAATTTGCTTCAGATATTCATGTAATTCTTTTTCAGTACATTTCTCTCCAGACCCATACAGTTCTGCATAATATGCACCAAAGACTTCTGTTATATCTCTCCCAGAATCATCTGCTGAGTTTTTTATGTTTGATATTAAATTGCAGCTGTTTTCATCCTTGGCTATAAATGCCAGCTGGCTGCCCCCTATCTCTGCCTGGAAATATTGACGATGTCTACTAAACTGTGTTCTCCGTTTAGATTTATTATATAGGTATTCTACCCATTCCTCTTTTGCATCTATCATATTCATCTTATTTCTTAACGAACCAGAGTTGATGTATTCCTCCTCTAGCTGGCGAAGCTTATTTTCTAGTTCATTTTCCTTACTTCTGCTCTCTTTTTTAGCTTCTGATATCTTTTTTATGAAGGATCCTCTTATTACAGCTTTTATAGCATCGTGTCGTATTGCTGGGTTTTGATATGTGCTATTATCTACTACATAGTTTTCCCAGTTTATTTTCATTTCTGCATTCGTATCCACCACCTCTAGCCAGAATGGATTTAATTTCCATCCTGTTTTCCGCCTGTCCTGGTTTAGGTAGATTTTTAAATATATCGGTGAGAGATCTGAGATCCCTTTAGATAGATACTCTACTTTAATTACTGCAGGGGCTAGTATGGGGGATATTAAAAATAGGTCTATTCTAGAGAATGTATTGTGTGTTGGTGAATAACAGGAGAACTTTAGGACCTACTCCTCCATATATCCATCCATCCTATTTCTGAAACTAATTTAGCAAATGGAGTTGGTTTAATTTCACCATATATCGCTATCTGGCCCGTATTACCTCTCCATCTATCATACTTGCTGCACATTATATTATTATAATCCCCCATGCATAATACCGGGATATCTGGGGAATCTGATGTAAATACCAATGCTTGCTGCATAACATCGTTGCTGTATGGGCGGGGAATATACATTGCCAGTATATACATAGGTTTATAATTTACAACAGCTTTTAGGAAAATGTATCTGCCATATGGGTCAATAAGACTTGTTTCTACTTGGAATTTCAGTGATTTTTTTATCAATATTATAACGCCCCTAGAATTATTGGTAAATGTTGAATGGAAGGTTGAGCCTAACCACGGCTTTTTCATGGCTTTTGTTCTATCCCCGTATAGATGTGTCTCATATTTTCTAAGTTGGGACATGACGAGCGATCTTTTTATTTTATTGTTAAGTCCCCTAACGTTCCAGCTTACAAAGCTTATCCCCTTTATGCGATCATTCATGGTTTATCTGGCCCATATATTGACATATATATAATGCAATTTTTTTTTTCCACATCATCAATATTTATACATTCTGTTAATTTCTGGTGACCTGACATATATATAATACAATTCCTATACATATGTACAACATTTAACAAACCCTCCCTCCCTAACCTACCCTGTATAACCTCTACCCTTAAGGTATACCTATATCCCCGTACCACATAAACTCCCATGTACTATCTTTTCCGCAGGTATCAGAGCCCACAGACTCCCATGATCGTAACAGAGCATGGGGCTCCCACACACCTTTTTATTCTTCTTTCTCTTCCCAGTCTCATATTTTGGCTATACAGGTTGAGTATCCTGTATCCGGACATCCCTTATCCGAATTATTCCAAAAACCGTGGTTTTTTGGAATCATTCGAAATTTTTTTTAACCCCCCTTACCCTCTTTTCATACTTACCAAGTCCCCGGGCGTCCACAGCAGGCCTCCGGCATCTTCTCCAGGGTCTCCAGCGGTCCCAGGAATGCATTGCGCGAGTGTGCGAGAGCGCCGGTGACGTCACCGGTGCGCGCGCACACTCACGCAATGCACGCAATGCCTGCTGTGGACGCCCGGGGACTGCGTGGACTCCGAGGGACCACCGGACACCATCAGGGGACAGGTAAGTATGCTTTAAAAAAAATATTCCAAAAACCGAAAAATTCCCCTATCCGGAATGCTCGTGGTCCCGAGCATTTCGGATAGGGGATACTCAACCTGTATAAGAAGAAAAAAAAAAAGGCTTTTTCCAAATGTACCTTTTCCCAAATGTGCACATACACATACCCCATTTTTATATATGATGACTTATCGTAACCTGTGTATTATACATCCTGGGTAAAGTTTCTTTAAACCATGGGGTCAGGAAGAGAAATTGTTAATAAAAAACAGAGAGAAAAAGGGAGTCTGCCAATAGGTAGTCCTCCACAGTCTCTCTTCAGTCTCTCATAACATGTGTTTTTAGATTCAATTGCACCTCTCTACATCGCCCTTGGTTTGAGGGGAGAACAGTTTAAAAAAAAAAAAAAGGGGCCTTTATAAACTACTCATTCTTTTATACGTAGCAGCTTATCGTATCCTGTGCATTTTATTTCCTGAGTAAAGTTTCTTTAGGCCAAGGAACCAGGAAGGGCACTGATTAATAAGGAGTAGAGAGGAGAAATCCAGCAGAGGGAAATCTCTCCTCAGTCCCTCACATCGTATATATTTATTACTGTTTAGATTCGTTTACACCTCTCCTCATCGTCGTTGGTTTCAAGGGGAAAAAGAAAAGAATTTAAAGAGAAAATTTTTTTTTTCAAGTACATTCCCTCTAGCAGTTATTGCTTGTAGATTTTAGTGTTTTTTTTTTTTTTCGAGCCAGTCCTCAGCTTCTTATGGGCTTTAGAAGAAGTGTGCATTATTCTCATGTATTACTTGCAGTCTCGCGGGGAAGATCATAGAATATTGAATATTTAGATCTCGCAGAGCCCTTTTAATTTGCATGAATCCTGCTCGGTTCTTTTGCACTTCTATGGCAAAATCTGGATAGAGCGACACCTTATGACCATTGTGTAGAATCTGCCCTTTTTCAAGGGCTGCTCTTAGGGCAACATCTCTGTCCTTATAGTGCAACAGTCGGGCTATTAGTGTTATTGCGGGAGCACCAGGTAATGGCGGTCTCGAGGGTACCCTGTGCGCTCGCTCTACAGTGAATTGCTGGGTGAATATTTCAGTTGTAAAAGTCTGTTTAAGCCATTGTTCAATTAATTTTTCTATGTCTGTTCCCTCTGCCCGCTCTGGGAGCCCGACTATACGGATATTGTTCCACCGAAGCCTCCCTTCCATATCCGATACTTTGGTTTGTATACTCGACATTTGAGCGGAGAGGGTTTCCACCTTTTTTGTCAGTGGAGTAGTAATATCCTCCAGTTGGGAGATACGGGTCTCTGTTTCCTGCACTCTTTCTCTGATATTTTGAAGGTCTTGCCTTAGTAAAGAAACATCTGATTGCACTTGGCCGATCTTCTCTGTTACCCTCTGTTCTGAGGCATTTATTGCCTGCAAAATTTGTTGCGTCGACTGTGTCGACTCCGCAATTGAAGTTTCCAATTCTGCCCGAGAGGAGGGAGAGCTTGGTACACTTTGTGAGGCAGACTTAGAAGTTTGTGTGTTACGTGCAAATTTCTCTAATTTAGCCGCAGCAGATGCTGCTGCGCCCTTCACCATCTTTTCCGCCTTTTATCTGTATTTGCTTAAAGAGCAGGACACAGTGGTTCACCAGATATTTTAGCTTCCGCCACAGAGGACCACAGTTAAAGGCGAGATAAACAGTTAGAGGTGAGATATTGGCCGGTTCTACTCAATCAGAGTCCCGTTTTTATAATGCACATTTAACCATATGAATAGTTAGTCAGGTATCTCGCCTCTATTATATGGAGAAGTGAGATCTTAATTTCGGAGGCAACTTTCCTTTATTTTAACTCCTGTATAATAATGCAATCTAGTTCAAGAGGCTCTAGCAAATATTCCAAGAACACAGCGTCTCAATATATCAGGTTTCCCCGCCTTATCTCTTCATTTAAGGGGAGCCAATGCACAGGGTATATTGAGGGGTCACAGTTTAAATATGTATAGATAAGTGGCAGTTTACCGGCTTTGGACTCCGGCTCAGCATATGTCCGTGATACAGTGTGTTGTATAGCCTGCCGTTGGAGACACTCAGGCAATAATGTACTGCAAAAAAAAGGGGGGGTATCCACCAGATGAAATTGTCGCGTCGTCACTGTCTCCTCCACTCAATAGTGCAGCTCGGTGTCCAGCAGACTTGTTATTGGCCGCCGCGGTCAATCGCTTGTCTGGACCCTCTGGCAAAGTCAGCCGTAGCACACTCTGGGCAATATTCCAGGAACTCAGTGTCTGAGTATAGCAGGATTCCCCACCTTATCTTTCTATTTATAGGGAGCCAGTACACAGAGTGTACTTAGTGGGTCACAGTTCTAAGTGCGTGGAGATATATGGCAATCCACCTGGTCTAACCTCCAAATCAGCACGTGTCCGTTATGTATGGTAATGTCTGCAGCTAGGGACACTCAGCAAGCACCATACCGCATAAGGGGGCATCATCCAGGTATACTCGTTACTTTTATCACTGCCTCCTCCTGCTCAAATAGTGCAGCTAGGTTTTATTGCCAGCAGACTCAGTCACATGCTCGTCTGGACCCTGCAGCAAGCCCCCAGCCTCAGGCAGTTTTATTGCTAGCAGACACGGTCACACACCCGTCTGGACCCCCCAGCAAGCCTCAAGCCAAAGGCAACTCCACTACCAGCAGACACGGTCTCACTCTTGTCTGGACCCCACAACAAGCCTCCAGCCACAGGCAGTTCCACCGCCAGCAGACACGGCCACACGCTCGCCTGTATCCCACAGCCAACCTCTAGCCACAGGGAGATCTGACCAGCATCACAAGCGGCACCGCTACAAGCCAGGGTCAGGATGCCGGCGTCTCACTTATCCCGTCTGTGCGCTCAGCCGGAAGTGCTGCGCCGCATCACCGGGATGTCGGGTCCCAGCTCCCTCCTCATCCCCTGCTCACCCGGCAGCGCGTTCCCCGCTCCAAGTCCCTGCGAAAGGGATACCAAGTCTTTCTGGCCGGCCCACAGTGAGTAGCCACAGTAGTTTAGGTTATTCGGATGGTGCCCACTGCTAGGGGGGGGATTTTTCCAAAGAGAGCCGGGGTTGCATAACAGTTTGCCCATAGATTTGAAAATTTGCTTATGGGACTTTTTGAGAACCAGTACATTTAAGGGAGTAATTTACTATACTAACTATGGCCAATAAAAAGGAGGAATAAGGTAATGAACTGCTTAACTAGACAAGCTGTCATTATTAACATTGGTTAGCAAATATCTCAAAAGCAAAAAGAAAAAGGGTTCCTATTTTGGGGAGCTCACTGGATTAACAATCCTTTTGTATGGAATCATTACAGACAAACAAATACTTTTTTTATAAAAGGTAACTTTTATTAGTATGCTAAAATTGCTAAAAGCCAGCGAAATATAGGGTTGAAAGTGAAAAGTGTTAAAAATAATTAAGAGATTAAACTGTTGTGCACTCTTTTTTTGTTCAATGAGAATCTACTATGTCTTAAAGATTCTTATATTTAATGGGACTCCAAAAATAATTATCTGTGGGTTCTTTAATGGTGCTGATTATATAGTAAGTTAGTTTACCATTATATCAAGGAAGGTAAGTAGCTTTTAGGCAATCCAATACAGTTTCAATCATCCCATACTTGTTAATGATTCCATAAGAAATCTTTCCATGCTCAAGTACAGGGAAGCCGGGGCCAATCTTGGGGCATGACCTCAGAGCAGATGTTGTAGGGCAGAAGTCTGGAGCAATGGGGTGTGCTGCCGCAAGACAGAGGTGCTGAGAAGGAGGTGGAATAGATATCCCCTATGAACCCAGGCGTGTGACATCTGTTCCGGTGCCCTCTCGGCGCCCTCCCGGTCCCACTCGTGGTGCACAGCTTGTCAGCGTGCAGAGACCCTGGACACAGGACACTGATGCTGGGCAACAGGAAGTGCACTGCAGCCGCCCGGTCCCCTGATGAACCCCCACGATCTTAGAGGACAGAGGTACCCCTTGCTGGGCCACCGCAATAAGTATGGATTTCATCCCCAGGGCAACCCCTGCCTTCAAATAAGTTAAACCTTATATCTTGGTGAACTGGGAAGGTGGGGTGGTCACCCTTGGTGGGTAAAAGGGCTGCCCTGCCTGGTGTAACTGGGGGTCTGTCATTGCCGGGATCCCTGCTCCCTCACTGGCCTTGATTGGGGAGCCCTCCTGACCTGCCTCAGGAAATTGGACAAGAGACAGGAACAGTCTAGAATCCTTTTTGAGCTGCACATATTACCCAACTTATTCAATGTTCCCTCTAATTTTACGAAGGCTGTGTGTGGCAAAAGATTTTGGCTGTGCAACTTTGGCAGGAAATTTTTATTTTTGTGCGTCACTTCTATATATAACTGGAAAACGACGTTCAGCATTTGTGTTAACTTTTCTTCAAAATGATATTAAACATTCAAAACACAGCACATGATGTAGTTAATGGGTGAAACATACATTGATTTAGTCCATAACTGCAAAAAGGGGACCACTGCTGCTTTTTGTGCTCTGTTGTACTGTCTGTGCGCATGCTCTCCAAGTTGTGTGCACACGTGCACAGCTTAGTGGGAACACTGCCCTCATTGCTAAAGTAGCACTGCTGAATACAGGGTGACCTTGCAGTTATACAGAAGACCCATACGATTGAGGCACAGGAAACCGCACCCACTCTGGCGCATGTGGCAAGCGCCGTGGTGTGAGTCTTCCATTGGAAGCAAGTGGAAACATACCAAGTGGATAAATCCTATAAAGCAGAAGTACCAGCTGAGATACTACGAAGCAGTGGAAGTCGTGGGAACCCTAAAGACTGTAAAAAGCTGTTTTTTACCCTCTGTATCATAGAATTGTAGAAGGGTGTCTTGAAAGCCCATGTGAGCTATTGCCTGTAGCAGTAGGTGTGGACAAATAAGTTGGGGGGCACATGTAGCCCCCCAAGAAGGGGATAAAGAATAATAAAAGCTCTGTGTGTCACAGGGTGATACTTGATCCAATAAGTCATTGGGTGAGAGCCATAAGATGGGGAAACCAGGACAGGCTGCAGCTGCTGCCAAGCTGGAAAAGTTAGCAAGAAGCAATAATCCCCAGACTAGGAATAAAGAAAAAGAAACACGATACTCACTGTCCCCAAATACCTCAGTATTATCAAAGTCTGCATTGGCACAGCCTAAAACAGAGACAATGATGCAAAAACTACTGGACGCATTTAAAGGTAGTGCAGCCCGATTGGGAGAAAAAAATTGAAAAAACTCAAGCAGAAGTAGATCTGTTGCTACAAGATGTACAAAAAGTTCAAGAGAGGGTAGAAGAGACAGATCAAATAATATAAAAAATGGAAGATAGGCAGTCCCCGATTGAGGCACAAGTAAAATAACTAAAAAGGGCAGTTGTAGGGCTGCAGAACCAGTTGTCAGAAATGGAAGGGCTGGCATGCCGCAATAATATCAGAATTGTGGGGGTCCCAGAAGAAAACAGAGGGATCTGCCCCTGAACAGTGGCTAGAAAACTGGATAATCAGTATCAGTATATTAAAACTCCCATCTCCTCCACAAAATCCTCCGCCACCCTGCATCCCCCCTCCCACCATGTTTTCTCCACCACCTTCATCCCTCCTCCCACCCTGCTTCCTCCGCCACCTTCCTCCCTCCTCTCACCCTGTTTCCTCCACCACCTTCGTTCCCTTCTCCTCCCCAGCGTGTATTCTGCAGCCTGAGGGGCTGGGGACATAGCCATCAGCTCAGAGAGCCACTATAAACGCACTCCCTTGTGTGTTGTATATTAGTGTATTAGGCAGTGGTGTAACTATAAATTTGGAGTCATGCCACCAGAAATTTCATCCGCCCCCCTTAAAATAAAACCTGCCGCCCTCCTCCAACCCCTAACCCCACTGCTTACTCTTCTGCTCACCTCTGCCGGGACCCGCCGATATTCTTGTCTGTGGTCCCAGCTCTCCTCCTGGCAGGCTTCTGTTAATGAAAATGACCCTCACAAAATGGCTGCCCCTAACAGCAGACTATTTTTAAAGATGATAGAGGAGGCTTCCGCCTCCTCTAGCATCTTCAAAAAGTGTGTGCTGTAAGAAGGAGGACATTTTGTGAGGGTAATTTTCATTTGCAGGAGCCTGCCAGGAGGAGAGCTGGGACTGCAGACAAGAGGCAAGTAGATTTGTGGGTCCCGTTGGCAGCATAGGTAAGGTTGGTCCCAGGCGCTGGCACCAGTGCAATACAGATAGCCCGGCAGACTCCCGGTGCCCACACTTACTCAGCACCTCCCGGACTGTGGGGTCTGTGAGGCTATTGTTATGCCACTGGTATTAGGGGTCAATAGTAGCTGTATACTAGTGTATTAGGGGTCAATTGTAGCAGCTCCCCTTTTTTCAGGAGAGCAACATAAATATATTTATAAATAAAATGTCTGCTCTGCACAATATCTATGTCTCTTCTGCATGGATCCCCAGCTCCCATTCACTATTACATGACTTGGTACTTATGTATTATCTGGGCTCCCATGTTAAATGCACCCCATTTTTTCATACCCCTACTATCCAACTACGCATGGAGTTGATTTTATATAGTGTGGCGAGCGCAGCGAGCCACCGTGCCCGAAGCGTGGCGAGCGGACGCGGTCTCATAAGAAAAACGGGAGCCCAGATATTACATAAGTACCCATGAATTTCATCGGGTTGCTTCTATCCTATAGAATGCCCTTCCCTGCACCATAAGACTCTCTACTTGCCTTCAAACTTTCAAGCATTCCCTCAAAACTCCCCTCTTCAGGCAAGCCTATCACATTTAAGTTCCATATGCAAAACCCTCTACTTATGTATTATATAGCTTCCCTTCTGGACCTACAAGCTATGCTATTACTGGTGCCTGTCCTTGTGTTTCCCTCCTATGTCCCTATAGATTGTAAGCTTGCAGCACGGCCCTCTTACCTCCAAATCTGTCTGTTGTTACCCTGTTTGTTTATCTCATTACAATTGTAAAGTGCAACAGAATCTGCTGCGCTATATAAGAAACTGTAAATAAATAAATAAATAAATACTATTGCAGGGATATTATTGGAGGGTTCACCCTACACAATGCTTATTACAGTCACTGGTGCAGAGGATCAAATACAGATGTTTCTCCTCCCTGGTCTTTAACAAGACAGGTTGATATACTACAAATTGTTACAATCATAAAATAAAATGTCCTCACATGTAATCATATTGAAGGGATTCAATTGTATTCTGCACAGCCAATCTCCCATCTAAAGTGATAGGAGATCAGGAGTCATAATTGAATGTTCTTTTATTACTATGCTAATTGCAGCCAAACAGAATGAATATAGCAATGTAACACAGATAACCCATCTGAAGTCATAAGCATGCTGTAAAAAGTGATATTTGATCGTCTCAGGTGGCTGAGAGTGGAAGGTGCCATCAGATGTTTGTGCCCTAATACAACAACAATTGAATTTCTCTCTCAGGTGACCAGCCCTGAAAGCTGCCCCCCACAGACATTTGTATAATCCCCATTGCAGGGATACATGGGAACATGAGGAACACGTAATACATTCAGGTCCTCAGAGCATTGTAAATGGTCTCTCTCCAGTGTGACTCCTCTGATGTGTAGCTAGATGATGCTTATTTGTATAACACTTGCTGCACTCTGAGCAACTAAATGGTTTCTCTCCTGTGTGACTCCTCTGATGTGTAATCAGGTCAGACTTCTGTGTAAAACACTTGCTGCATTCAGAGCATTTAAATGTTTTTTCTCTTGTGTGAATCTTGTGATGCTTAAATAGGTTGCTGCTCTGGGAAAAACACTTGCTACATTCAGAACATTTAAATGGTTTCTCTCCTGTGTGACTCCTCTGATGTGTAACTAGACTACGCTTACTTGTAAAACACTTGCTGCATTCAGAGCAACTAAATGGTTTCTCTCCTGTGTGACTCCTCTGATGTATAACAAGGTCGGCCTTCAGGATATAACACTTGCTACATTCAGAGCACTTAAATGGTTTTTCTCCTGTGTGACTCCTCTTATGTGTAAGTAGACTAAGTTTACTGGTAAAACACTTGCTGCATTCTGAGCAACTAAATGGTTTCTCTTCTGTGTGACTCCTCTGATGTGTAACTAGACTACGCTTACTTGTAAAACACTTGCTGCATTCAGAGCAACTAAATGGTTTCTCTCCTGTGTGAATCATCCAATGTCTAACAAGATGTGACTTTACTGAAAAACACTTGCTACATTCAGAACATGTAAACAGTCTCTCTCCTGTGTGACTCCTCTGATGGATGAGAAGATCTGATTTATATGTAAAGTGTTTGTCACACTCAGAGCACAGATGTGGTCTCTCTCCTGTGTGACTCCTCTGATGGATGAGAAGCTGTGATTTATATGTAAAGCCTTTGTCACACTCAGAGCACAGATGTGGTCTCTCTCCTGTCAGACTCATCATGTATTAGATGAGAAACAAATTAGCTGCAGAAGGTTTCTCCTATGTATAAAATGAAAGTAGCTTTAGTGAGTCCCCCAGATTCGCAGGAAGAAATGGTGTAGGTGGATTGATCTGACTGTTGTGTTGCTTTCCAAGGCGTCTGTTACAAATCCTGTTACTTATTTGTCCTGCAAGAAAAAATATATATTTTAAAAGCTATACTATTTTAATTTTACTATCACTGTAATAGGGTTACTTTATATATAAAACATTATGTATATTTATATACCATTTTAAATATGTTGATGTCATTTACAATTTTTATATATTTTTTTAGCATAATCTGTTTATTGCAAAATTTTGGGTCGGAGTCCAGTAATGGGGAAATCTCATGAGAGGGATGCAGCAGCAGCAGGAGACTGGGAGTTCAGATCAGCGGCAGCCACCGGAGCGTGGGATGGCTGCTGCAGTGAAATTTGTAGTGGCATTTTAATATATGCCCCCCTAAGGATTTTACCCAATTACAAAACGGCCCTTGCCACAAAAAAGGTTCCCCATCATTACTATAAAGGATGAGGTATTATCTTCAACAATACTGGAGATGTATTCCATATGATAGATATCTCAGATAGCTGCCAATATTGCAGTCATAGAGGGAATAGTTTGTGATTTTCAGTGACAAGCTATTTTAATTTTGACTGCACCAATCGTATGCCAAATGAGCTTTTGAGTTGGTTTCGGGATGTCTGGTATGCTTTGAGGTAGTAAGAAAAACGAGAGGAAAACCGGGACATCTATCTCCCTTATGCGCAATATAAAGCTTTCCAGATACAAGTTATTCTAGAACATTCCCAGGAAATATGGAGAAGAATGCCTCTCAATCCGCAAACTCTCCAGCAAGAGTTGGATGCATTTAGGAAAATGCGAGATATCCTCACAGGGGTCATATACCAACGGACATATAATCTGAAAGTATTTTCTCTATATCAAATTGCGGAGGATGCTGAGACTAAATTCTGTTTTAGTTGATCCCATGTATCAGGGTCAAGTTGAACCCCTAGGTCTGTCTCCCAAGCCAATTTTTGTGAAATGCAGGTAGGGTCACCATGTTTGAGCAAAATGTGCTAAAGACCTTTAGAGGAGGAACGGTTGTAACAAAGAGATTCCAGTGTAGTCCAGTTCTAGTGGTGGATTTGTGTAAGTAATTAAAGGACGTGTGAAAGCTGCGGAGCTGTAAGAATTGGTAAAAGCAATTAGTGGGAATATTGTACTTTGTCTGTAGGTCAGCAAAGGATAGGAATAAATATGAGTGAGCTATATCGGTAATAAACAAAAAAATCAGTGTTAACCCAATAATTGAAAAAACATCTATCCTTTCCATCGGGAAAAGCAGGGTTATCCCAAAGTGGGAATAAGGCCGGCAGAGAGGACAGCAATGCATGAGACTTGGCTAATCAGTCACATAGGGCCAGAGTGAATGAGATAATTGGTGATCTATGTGTATTTGTAGGCTGCAAATTATGTGGGAGTCAAAGTAATGTAGATACAGAATGAAGGAGAAGTAATTCTGATTCCAACTGTACCCATCTACATGAAGACTACATCCTACATCTACATCCAAGTCCCCCCTCCTTAGCACTATTGTATAAAATTTTCAGACGCACCCACGGCCTTCTTCCTGACCAAAGAAATTGTAAGATTGTCTTCTGTAAGTTCTGAAAAGAGTGTGCGGGTAACGTTATTGGGAGAGCCTGAAAAAGATCGATTAGACGGAGCAACACATTCATTTGTATAGCATTTGCTCTACCTGTCCCAATCATCTAATAATATCTGTGGAGATTTCATTAATCAATCTAGGGTAGTTAGTTAGATATTTCATCTGGGTCTTTTATTTTCCAATCAATTGGAAGGTAGATGAAAGGGTGCTTTTCAGTGGAGGAGTGAGGTGGCCCCCTTGTCCCACTATGATACCCCCCTCCGCAACATGGTGGTCCTATCTGGAATGGATGGCCCCTAATAGTGTTGCGGATAACCGTGTCCTTGAGTCAGCGGCCATTTTCAGTTACTCAGATGTCCTGTTGGTCATCTTCTCTAGTGTTTCCTTTACTTTTTATTTCACTACTCCCCCTCCCATTTAAGCATTGTTTTACGTTATAGTTAATCACTGGTCTCTTTAGCTCTATTTTCCACTGATATACACCATGACTTTAAATATAATGTCGTTAAATGTAGACTGTCTGAACTCGCCACGTATGTGCACCATGGCAATACAATTCATAAAAAAGCAGAAGATAGACATATTATTATTGCAAGAAACACACCTCTCAGTAGCCTCCCACATATTTCCCCATGCCTTTTATTCATCTTCTACAAAAAAAGGCACTGCTATATTATTGCACAACTCATTGGCTTGTATATTAGAACACTCCTATTTGGACCCAAAGGGTCGTTTTAATATTTTGGTTCTTTATTTAAGGCATTCACTTCTGACAATCGCATCAATATATGCTCCGAATATGGAGCAGAGTGCCTTTCATAAAGGGAAAAATTGTTATCAGAGTTGTTATCGGAAGAATTGTTATCGGAGGTGATTTATTTTTTAGAGGTCATCTATTAGATGCCTTGAAAAAGACTAATAACTAGTTGAAACGCGTTGGGTGCTATTTTATATTTTATTTTCCAGGAGTGTGTCACCCACCACAGTCCACGGACCTGCTATTGGTGAGCAATCCCCAGGTTTTTCTATCATCTGATTGCAGAATCTTTGTACAGTGGTATGTCATCCATGTGACTCCCTGGTAATGTGTTTATCCATACTAATTTTTAATAAACAGTGTTTTTATGGAACAATAAACAGTTTTTTAGTGAGGTACAATCTGGCTTGATTGTCTCATATGGACACAAAGAAACCATTATAGGAGGAGACCGGGCCTAGTACAAGTAAGCATACATATGCGATGATTTCCTGAGTACATAAAAAAGGAGAAAATTTGTGTGAAAGAAACCTTTATAAGTTTCCCGATACCCTGTGGGATGTAAGCTGAGTGTAAGCATCAATCAATGTCTCTAGTCTCACAGAGGTGATACCATACATATAGAAAAGAATACACCATTCCCTATAAACTCTGAGCTAAGAAGGACCTGTATTTACAAGAAAAAAACTGTGTATATGGACTTCTACACTATGTATATGTTTTCTTTGTTTATATATGAATAATATAAAATAAAAGAAGGTGAGGATGAGATCACTTCTATCTACCTCTAAAAAGTTGGTTTAAGGTAATTTTGCCAAATTGTATTAATTTGTTACTTGAGAGCAATTAAGAATCAAGCTTATGGATCAGACCGGTCTCAATGCTGAGAGTATTATATAGTGACCTACATCTCACCTATTATTTATTTATTAATTATGTGGTAAATTATGTATAAGGTTAAATCATTGGTCACTTTTGTAAAACAAAACCATCGTACAGCATAATCCAATTAGTAGTTTGATGGTCATAGATAAAAATGCATCTTCATATGGTTATTCAAGAAGGAATTCCTTCATTACTACAATAATGAGAGAGAATACTTTACTGCTGCTACATTACTGGCTTATACAAAGGGTGAAATTTAATAGGATGAGATATTTAGTAAAGGAGATATTTTGTAAGAAATCTTCAGGTTTTTTAAAGCGGCAATCATTAACACAGTAAAATCAAACTGCTTTAGCAGTGTAAATGATTGCCGCTTTAAAGAAAAAAACTGGAGATTTCTTACCAAACCTCTCACTTTCTGAATCTCTCATGCTATTAAACTTCCCCCAATGTCACTGACAAACTAGAAATTCATATTAATATGTTTACACATTTATTTTGAACTCACAGTAATTTTTATACTTCTTCAAGTATATCTTACCATACAGTGTTCCACATGATAATGTAAAATTATGTAATATACTGTAATATCTAGATATTTGTAAAAGTTTTTTGCAGTGCGTTATTTATCAATAGATATCACAAATATAGACTAATCATTGATAAAAAGACAATATCTGTACAATAATATCTACAAAGGTTTGTTCATGTATCAGTAATTACCTTACTCTGTAGATCCTTCCTCTGTCTCTCTCTTACTCCTCTGTCCTCCCAGCTCTCCCACCAGTAACTGATCCAGCAGCTCCTCCATTAGCTCCCAGTGGCCTGATACAGCCTATTTATAGTCACTCCTCCCCATCTCTCCCCAGTAGTTCCCAGGATGCCGTGCAGGAATTCTTACACTGAGAGGTGACATGTAAATTAGGGTCACATAACATTAGTATACAGTCATTCACCACAGCAGTTTCTCCTGCCCAGCTCCTTGTCTTGTAAATGAGGTTTAAATATTCCTAAAGTCACTTACTACAATGGGAAATGATAATTACACCCTGGCAGGGTAACACCTTGTATTGTAATTAGATCACAGCAGCCTCTGGCCTCCTGTAGCTTCCACCAATGGAAGCTTTTGTTTAGGAGTCTCCTATTGTTCAGGCAGAGAGTCAGCACTGAGATGTTCTACATATCAGCAGGAACTCTACAACGATTCACTGCTAATAATAACAAACATGCATACATATAATTTATGTATATCTATCTATATATAAGATATCACTGAACTCACCATGTCTAGGTTGGGGTGCAGTTGCCTGTGACCACAAATAACTTTTGTACACTGAAAAGAAAAGCAATATTCTATTAACATGTAATGTTACTTTATACTAAATTTCTCCATAAAGATAGAGTGGCAGCTTTAGGCCACTTCTTAAACACTGATGATGGACCAGTAGATATATATGGCAGACTTATTATGGATTACTTAGAATTTATTATTTTAAATAATCATTTTCATGTACATGGGACTGCCATGGGCATAACAGTTTGCCCTAAGATTTGAAAATTTGCTTATGGGACTTTTTGAGAACCAGTACATTTAAGGGAGTAATTTACTATACTAACTATGGCCAATAAAAAGGAAGAATAAGGTAATGAACTGCTTAACTAGACAAGCTGTCATTATTAACATTGGTTAGCAAATATCTCAAAAGCAAAACGAAAAAGGGTTCCTATTTTGGGGAGCTCACTGGATTAATCTATATGTGTAACAATCGTTTTGTATGGAATCATTACAGACAAACAAATACTTTTTTTTATAAAATGTAACTTTTATTAGTATGCTAAAATTGCTAAAAGCCAGCAAAATATAGGGTTGAAAGTGAAAAGTGTTGAAAATAATTAAGAGATTAAAATTTTGTGCGCTCTTTTTTTGTTCTATGAGAATCTACTATGTCTTAAAGATTCTTATATTTAATGGGACTCCAAAAATAATTATCTGTGGGTTCTTTAATGGTGCTGATTTTATAGTAAGTCAGTTTACCATTATATCAAGGAAGGTAAGTAGCTTTTGGGCAATCCCATACAGTTTCAATCATCCCATACTTGTTAATTATTCCATAAGAAATCTTTCCATGCTCAAGTACAGGGAAGCCGGGGCTAGTCTTGGGGCATGACCTCAGAGCAGATGGTGTAGGGCAGAAGTCTGGAGCAATGGGGTGTGCTGCTGCAAGACAGAGGTGCTGAGAAGGAGGTGGAATAGATATCCCCTATGAACCCAGGCGTGTGACATCTGTTCCGGTGTCCTCTCGGCACCCTCCCGGTCCCGCACGTGGTGCACAGCTTGTCAGCGTGCAGAGACCCTGGGCACAGGATGCTGATGCTGGGCAACAGGAAGTGCACTGCATCCGCCCAGTCCCCTGATGAACCCCCACAATCTTAGAGGACAGAGGTACCCCTTACCGGGTCACCACAATAAATATGGATTTTATATCCAGGGCAACCCCTGCCTTCAAATAAGTTGAACCTTATATCTTGGTGAACTGGGAAGCTGGGGTGGTCACCCTTGGTTAGGAAAAGGGCTGCCCTGCCTGTGTAACTAGGGGCTGTCATTGCCGGGATCCCTGCTCCCTCACTGGCCTTTGGCAGGAAATTTTTATTTTTGTGCGTCACTTCTATATATAACTTGAAAAGGACGTTCGGCATTTGTGTTAACTTTTCTTCAAAATGATATTAAACATTCAAAACACAGCACATGATGTAGTTAATGGGTGAAACATACATTGATTTAGTCCACAACTGCAAAAAGGGGACCACTGCTGCTTTTTGCGCTCTCTTGTACTGTCTGTGCGCATGCTTGGCGAGTTGTGTGCGCATGCACACGTGCACAGCTTAGAGGGAACACTGCCCTCATTGCTAAAGTAGCACTGCTGAATACAGGGTGACCTTGCAGTTATACAGAAGACCCATATGATTGAGGGACAGGAAACCGCACCCACTCTGGCGCATGTAGCAAGCGCCGGGTGTGAGTCTCCCATTGGAAGCAAGTGGAAACATACCAAGTGAATAAATCCTATAAAGCAGAAGTACCAGCTGAGATACTAAGAAGCAGTGGAAGTCGTGAGAACCCTAAAGACTGTAAAAAGCTGTTTTTTACCCTCTGTATCATAGAATTGTAGAAAGGTGCCTTGAAAGCCCATGTGAGCTATTGCATGTAGCAGGAGGTGTGGACAAATAAGTAGGGGGGCACACGTAGCCCCCAAAAAGGGGGCAAAGAATAATAAAAGCTCTGTGTGTAACAGGGGGATACTTGATCCAGTAAGTCATTGGGTGAGAGCCATAAGATGGGGAAAACAGGACAGGCTGCAGCTGCTGCCAAGCTGGAAAGGTTTGCAAGAAGCAATAATCCCCAGACTAGGAATAAAGAAAAAGAAACATGATACTCACTGTCCAAATACCTCAGTATTATCAAAGTCTGCATTGGCAGAGCTTATAACAGAGACAATGATGCAAAAACTACTGGACGCAATTAAAGGTAGTGCAGCCCGATTGGGAGAAAAAAAATGAAAAAACTCAAGCAGAAATAGGATTGTTGCTACAAGATGTACAAAAAGTTCAAGAGAGGGTAGAAGAGACTGAGCAAATAATATCAAAAATTGAAGATCGGCAGTCCCCGATTGAGGCACAAGTAAAAGAACTAAAAAGTGCAGTTGTAGGGCTGCAGAACCAGTTGTCAGAAATGGAAGGGCTGGCACGCCGCAATAATATTAGAATTGTGGGGGTCCCAGAAAAAACAGAGGGAGCTGTCCCTGAACAGTGGCTAGAAAACGGAATAATCAGTATCAGTATATTAAAACTCCCATCTCCTCCACAAAGTCCTTTGCCACCCTCCATCCCACCATGTTTTCTCCACCACCTTCATCCCTCCTCCCACCCTGCTTCCTCCGCCACCTTCCTCCCTCCTCTCACCCTGTTTCCTCCACCACCTTCGTTCCCTTCTCCTCCCCAGCGTCTATTCTGCAGCCTGAGGGGCTGGGGACATAGCCATCAGATCAGAGAGCCACTAGCCGCACTCCCTTGTGTGTTGTATATTAGTGTAATAGGCAGTGGTGTAACTATAAATTTGGTGTCATCCCACCAGAAATTTCATCCGCCCCCCTTAAAATAAAACCTGCCGCCCTCCTCCAACCCCTAACCCCACTGCTTACTCTTCTGCTCACCTCTGCCGGGACCCGCCAATATTCTTGTCTGTGGTCCCAGCTCTCCTTCTGGCAGGCTTCTGTTAATGAAAATGAGCCTCACAAAGTGGCTACTCCTAACAGCAGACTATTTTTAAAGATGATAGAGGAGGCTTCCGCCTCCTCTAGCATCCTCAAAAAGTGTGTGCTGTAAGAAGGAGGACATTTTGTGGAGGTAATTTTCATTTGCAGGAGCCTGCCAGGAGGAGAGCTGGGACTGCAGACAAGAGCCAAGTAGATTTGTGGGTCCCGTTGGCAGCAGAGGTAAGGTTGGTCCCAGGCGCTGGCACCAGTGCAATGCAGATAGCCCGGCAAACTCCTGGTGCCCACACTTACTCAGCACCTCCCGGACTGTGGGGTCTGTGGGGCTATTGTTATGTCACTGGTATTAGGGGTCAATAGTGGCTGTATACTAGTGTATTAGGGGTCAATTGTAGCAGCTCCCCTTATGTCAGGAGAGCAACATAAATATATTTATAAATAAAATGTCTGCTCTGCACAAGATCTACATCTCTTCTGCATGGATCCCCAGCTCCCATTCACTATTACATGACTTTCATCGGGCTGCTTCTATCCTATAGAATGCCATTCCCCGCACAATAAGACTCTCCACTTGTCTCCAAACTTTCAAGCATTCCCTGAAAACTCCCCTCTTCAGGCAAGCCTATCATATTTAAGTTCCATATGCAAAACCCTCTACTTATGTATTATATAGTTTCCCTTCTGGACCTACAAGCTATGCTATTACTGGTGCCTTTCCTTGTGTTTCCCTCCTATGTCCTTATAGATTGTAAGCTTGCAGCAGGGCCCTCCTACCTCCAAATCTGTCTGTTGTTACCCTGTTTGTTTATCTCATTACAATTGTAAAGTGCAACAGAATCTGCTGCGCTATATAAGAAACTGTAAATAAATAAATACTATTGCAGGGATATTATTGGAGGGTTCACCCTACACAATGCTTATTACAGTCACTGGTGCAGAGGATCAAATACAGATGTTTCTCCTCCCTGGTCTTTAACAAGACAGGTTGATATACTACAAATTGTTACAATCATAAAATAAAATGTCCTCACATGTAATCATATTGAAGGGATTCAATTGTATTCTGCACAGCCGATCTCCAATCTAAAGTGATAGGAGATCAGGAGTCATAATTGAATGTTCTTTTATTATTATGCTAATTGCAGCCAAACAGAATGAATATAGCAATGTAACACAGATAACCCATCTGAAGTCATTAGCATGCTGTAAAAAGTGATATTTGATTGTCTCAGGTGGCTGAGAGTGGAAGGTGCCATCAGATGTTTGTGCCCTAATACAACAACAATTGAATTTCTGTCTCAGGTGACCAGCCCTGAAAGCTGCCCCCCACAGACATTTGTATAATCCCCATTGCAGGGATACAAGGGAACATTAGGAACACGTAATACATTCAAGTCCTCAGAGCATTGTAAATGACTTCTGTCCAGTTTGACACCTCTGATGTGTAGCTAGATGATGCTTATTTGTATAACACTTGCTGCACTCTGAGCAACTAAATGGTTTCTCTCCTGTGTGACTCCTCTGATGTGTAATCAGGTCAGACTTCTGTGTAAAACACTTGCTGTATTCAGAGCATTTAAATGTTTTTTCTCTTGTGTGAATCTTGTGATGCTTAAAATAGGTTGCTGCTCTGGGAAAAACACTTGCTACATTCAGAACATTTAAATGGTTTCTCTCCTGTGTGACTCCTCTGATGTGTAACTAGACTACGCTTACTTGTAAAACACTTGCTGCATTCAGAGCAACTAAATGGTTTCTCTCCTGTGTGACTCCTCTGATGTATATTCAGGTCAGACTTCTGTGTAAAACACTTGCTGCATTCAGAGCATTTAAATGTTTTTTCTCTTGTGTGAATCTTGTGATGCTTAAATAGGTTGCTGCTCTGGGAAAAACACTTGCTACATTCAGAACATTTAAATGGTTTCTCTCCTGTGTGACTCCTCTGATGTGTAACTAGATGATGCTTACTTGTAAAACACTTGCTGCATTCTGAGCAGCTAAATGGTTTCTCTTCTGTGTGACTCCTCTGATGTCTAACAAGATGTGACTCTACTGTAAAACACTTGCTACATTCAGAGCACTTAAATGGTTTTTCTCCCGTGTGACTCCTCTGATGTCTAACAAGATGTGACTTTACTGAAAAACACTTGCTACATTCAGAACATGTAAATGGTCGCTCTCCTGTGTGAATCCTCTGATGGATGAGAAGATGTGATTTATATGTAAAGCATTTGTCACACTCAGAGCACATATGTGGTCGCTCTCCTGTGTGACTCCTCTGATGGATGAGAAGTGCTGATTTATATGTAAAGCCTTTGTCACACTCAGAGCACAGATGTGGTCTCTCTCCTGTCAGACTCATCATGTATTAGATGAGAAACAAATTAGCTGCAGAAGGTTTCTCCTATGTATAAAATGAAAGTAGCTTTAGTGAGTCCCCCAGATTTGCAGGAAGAAATGGTGTAGGTGGATTGATCTGACTGTTGTGTTGCTTTCCAAGGTGTCTTCCAAATGAAAATCATGTTACTTATTTGTCCTGCAAGAAAAAATATATATTTTAAAAGCTATACTATTGTAATTTTACTATCACTGTAATAGGGTTACTTTATATATATAAAACATTATGTATATTTATATACCATTTTAAATATGTTGATGTCATTTACAATTTTTATATATTTTTTTAGCATAATCTGTTTATTGAAAAATTTTGGGTCGGAGTCAAGTAATGGGGAAATCTCATGAGAGGGATGCAGCAGCAGCAGGAGACTGGGAGTTCCGATCAGCGGCAGCCACCGGAGCGTGGGATGGCTGCTGCAGTGAAATTTGTAGTGGCATTTTAATATATGCCCCCCTAAGGATTTTACCCAATTACAAAACGGCCCTTGCCACAAAAAAGGTTCCTCATCATTACTATAAAGGATGAGGTATTATCTTCAACAATACTGGAGATGTATTCCATATGATAGATATCTCAGATAGCTGCCAATATTGCAGTCATAGAGGGAATAGTTTGTGATTTTCAGTGACAAGCTAGTTTAATTTTTATCAAATTGCGGAGGATGCTGAGACTAAATTCTGTTTTAGTTGATCCCATGTATCAGGGTCAAGTTCTCCCAAGCCAATTTTTGTGAAATGCAGGTAGGGTCACCATGTTTGAGCAAAATGTGCTAAAGACCTTTAGAGGAGGAACGGTTGTAACAAAGAGATTCCAGTGTAGTCCAGTTCTAGTGGTGGATTTGTGTAAGTAATTAAAGGACGTGCGAAAGCTGCGGAGCTGTAAGAATTGGTAAAAGCAGTGAGTGGGAATATTGTACTTTGTCTGTAGGTCAGCAAAGTATAGGAATAAATATGAGGGAGCTATATCGGTAATAAACAAAATGTCAATGTTAACCCAATAATTGAAAAAACATCTATAATTTCCATCAGGAAAAACAGGGTTATCCCAAAGTGGGAATAAGGCCGGAGGAGAGGATAGCAATGCATGAGACTTGGCTAATCAGTCATATAGAGCCAGAGTGAAAGAGATAATTGGTGATCTATTTGTATTTGTACACAAGAAAAAACAGATAAGCAATTTTGGCTAAAAACAATGTAACAAATTTAATGGCACATATAAACAGTCACTCCAGGTTGGAATGAGGAAAAACAATATAAAATTAAAATATTTAAGATCAAGGTGGGGTGGAATATCAATATCATATAATATAACCTGCACTGGAATGGGCGTGAGTCCTTTGGGATAAAGTCCTATGTTGTTTTTCCTCATTCCAACCTGAAGTGACTGTTCATTTTATATGTGCCATTAAATTTGTTACATTGTTTTTAGCCAAAATTGGATTCACTTGTTATTAACAGCTATAACTGTACAGCGCTGCTTATCTGTTTTTTCTTGTGTATCTTTATGAGGGAGCTGACTACTCCCTTTTCAGCAGCTGCTTAGATATTGGGGAAACAGCTGGTGCCAAGCGCTCCTAATCAACTTTGGTTGAGATTCTTTTGCTTTATTTGTATTTGTAGGCTGCAAATTTTGTGGGAGCCAAAGTAATGTAGATACAGAATGAAGCTGAAGTAATTCTGATTCCAACTGTACCCATCTACGTGAAGAAGTATGTGAGTGCCATAACACCGCTTGTGAGATATGGGCCACATAAAAATAGAGTTTCAGGTTTGGAACTCCAAGTCCCCCCTCCTTAGCACTATTGTATAAAATTTTCAGACGCACCCGCGGCCTTCTTCCTGACCAAAGAAATTGTAAGAACTTCTTCTGTAAGTTCTGAAAAGAGTGTACGGGTAACTTTATTGGGAGAGCCTGAAAAAGAAAATTTAGACGGAGCAACACATTCATTTTATAGCATTTGCTCTACCTGTCCATAAAATGAATTGTCCCAATCATCTAATAATATCTGTGGAGATTTCATTAATCAATCTAGGGTCGTTAGTGAGATATTTCATCTGGGTCTTTTATTTTCCAATCAATTGGAAGGTAGATGAAAGGGTGCTTTTCAGTGGAGGAGTGAGGTGGCCCCTTGTCCCACTATGATACCCCCCTCCGCAACATGGTGGTCCTATCTGGAATGGATGGCACCTAATAGTGTTGTGGATAGCCGTGTCCTTGAGTCAGCGGCCATTTTCAGTTACTCAGATGTCCTGTTGGTCATCTTCCCTAGTGTTTCCTTTACTTTTTATTTCACTACTCGCCCTCCCGTTTAAGCATTGTTTTACGTTATAGTTAATCAATGGTCTCTTTAGCTCTATTTTCCACTGATATACACCATGACTTTAAAAATAATGTCATTAAATGTAGACTGTCTGAACTTGCCACGAATGTGCACCATGGCAATACAATTCATAAAAAAGCAGAAGATAGACATATTATTATTGCAAGAAACACACTTAAAAACCCCACACCCCTCAGTAGCCTCCCACATATTTCCCCATGCCTTTTATTAATCTTCTACAAAAAAAAAAAAAAAAAAAAAAGGCACTGCTATCTTATTGCACAACTCATTGGCTTGTATATTAGAACACTCCTATTTGGACCCAAAGGGTCGTTTTAATATTTTGTTTCTTTATTTAAGGAATTCACTTCTGACTATCGCATCAATATATGCTCTGAATATGGAGCAGAGTGCCTTTCATAAAGACTTCTAGTTAAGGGAAGAGTTGTTATCAGAGTTGTTATCGGAAGAGTTGTTATCGGAGGTGATTTATTTTTTAGAGGTCATCTATTAGATGCCTTGAAAAAGACTAATAACTAGTTGAAACGCGTTGGGTGCTTTTTTATATTTTATTTTTCAGGAGTGTGTCACCCACCACAGTCCAGGGACCTGCTATTGGTGAGCAATCCCCAGGTTTTTCTATCATCTGATTGCAGAATCTTTGTACAGTGGTATGTCATCCATGTGACTCCCTGGTAATGTGTTTATCCATACTAATTTTTAATGAACAGTGTTTTTATGGAACAATAAACAGTCTTTTACTGAAGTACAATCTGGCTTGATTGTCTCATATGGACACAAATAAACCATTATAGGAGCAGACCGGGCCGAGTACAAGTAAGCATACATATGAGATGTTTCCTGAGTACATAAAAAAGGAGAAAAGTTGTGTGAAAGAAACCTTTAAAAGTTTCCCGATACCCTGTGGGATGTAAGCTGAGTGTGAGCATCAATCAATGTCTCTAGTCTCACGGAGGTGATACCATACATATAGAAAAGAATACACCATTCCCTATAAACTCTGGGATAAGAAGGACCTGTATTTACAAGAAAAAACTGTGTATAAGGACTACTACACTATGTATATGTTTTCTTTGTTTATATATGAAGAATATAATATAAAAGAAGGTGAGGATGAGATCACTTCTATCTATGATTACAAGACCTGCCTCTAAAAAGTTGGTTTAAGGTAATTTTGCCAAATTGTATTAATTTGTTACTTGTGAGCAATTAGGAATCAAGCTTATGGATCAGACCGGTCTCAATGCTGAGAGTATTATATAGTGACACACATCTCACCTATTATTTATTTACGAATTGTGTGGTAAATTATGTATAAGGTTAAATCATTGGTCACTTTTGTAAAACAAAACCATCGTACAGCATAATCCAATTAGTAGTTGGATGGTCATAGATAAAAATGCATCTTAATATGGTTATTCAAGAAGGAATTCCATTACTACAATAATGAGAGAGAATACTTCACTGCTGCTACATTACTGGCTTATACAAAGGGTGAAATTTAATAGGATGAGATATTTAGTAAGTGAGAGATTTGGTAAGAAATCTTCAGGTTTTTTTAAAGCAGGAATCATTAACACAGTAAAATCAAACTGCTTTAGCAGTGTAAATGATTGCCGCTTTAAAAAAAAACCTGGAGATTTATTACCAAACCTCTCACTTTCTGAATCTCTCATGATATTAAACTTTCCCCAATGTCACTGACAAACTATAAATTCCCATTAATATGTTTACACATTTATTATGAACTGACAGTAATTGTCATAATTCTTCAAGTATATCTTACTATTCAGTGTTCCATGCGATAGTACAGAATAGTTGTAATTTTCTATGCTTCTACTAAATAAAATAAAATTCAAATTCGAGATTCAGAATATTTTTGTGTTATTCCAGAATCCTTAGTGATTAAAAGCAGGGTTGCCTACCTTCCTGGAAAGGCCGTGAGGGTCCCAGAAATCAGTTCCCCCTCCCGGACCCCCTGGAAAGACGGGCTGAAAGAATGTATAGCCGAGTCATATAGGAGAAGGAAAATGGAAGTACCGAAAGGGATCAAAGCCCATTCAACGAGAGCAGTTGCTGCATCATGGGCAGAAAGGGAGCAGCCTCCATAGAGGACCTTTGCAAAGCAGCATCCTGGGCTTCAGCTCATACCTTTTCAAACACTACAGAGTAGATATAGGAGCCACCAGTGATGCTAAACTGGGGAGGAAGATTCTCAGTGCAGTTATATATATATATATATATATATATATATATATATATATATATATATATATATATATATATATATATACTCCAAACAGATGTACAGCACTCCAGCTTCTTTGAAGAAAAACTTTTATTAGCTTTGTAAAGCTACAAAGCTAATAAAAGTTTTTCTTCAAAGAAGCTGGAGTGCTGTACATCTGTTTGGAGTGTATCGCAAGGTTTGCAGTACTGGCACCCGCTCAAGCACCTTGGAAAGAGGCTGTGCCGGATCACCTGTATCGTATATATATATATATATATATATATATATATATATATATATATATATATATATATATATATATATAACTGGAATAAGAGAGAGAGAGAGAAAAAGAAGAATGAAGGAGGTGAAGATAACCTCGTATCCTTTCAGTTATTATTATTAATTCTGATTATTATTATTATTATTATTATTATATTGTAGTTTTCTTTTTCCCACCCTGTTGAACATACTGCTATGGTATTACCCATATGTGGTTGCCATGGG
Source organism: Crinia signifera (assembly GCF_055691185.1). Classification (NCBI taxonomy): domain Eukaryota; kingdom Metazoa; phylum Chordata; class Amphibia; order Anura; family Myobatrachidae; genus Crinia; species Crinia signifera. Next base: position 306,069,923 of record NC_139220.1, on the reverse strand, counting down.
GAAATAGAGGAAAGTACGGATTATTACCTGTTAGTACGCTTTTCTCTACTCCACCATGGCAGCAGTTTTCCCAGCCCTTGATGTGGTATCGTATAGTTATGTTGGAAAGCTGTATAATTAAGACACAGAGCCAAGAAGAGGCGGTCCTTATATAGGTTGCAGTGTCTATTTTCTTGGTTGTTCTTGTTTCCCTTTCCAGATATCTAAAACACATAGAAAAACCACAGACTCAAATTCTTATATAGAAACTAATAGTGAGCATCATGAGAGATGGCTGAGAAACATACCCTTGGGGCAGTACAAACGTTTAAAAAAAAACTGCACTTAATCACATATTCTAGAACATCAATATGAGGAATTAAATGAAAGATTCAGACAAAAGGGATACTCAGAAAACCTCTTAAAAGAATCAAGAGAAAAAATTGATAAAATTGAGAGATCAGAGTTGTTGAGAGTTAAAACATCTGAAGAAAGGAGTGTGCTTTTTTCACAAAATACGGGTCACACCACAAAAAAGTTAAACCAATAATTAAAAATAATTGGAGAATTTTATAAGATGATCCGGTCCTAGGGAAGAGCATTCCCGAAAAACCGAACTTCATTTATAGAAGGGCACCCTTGATGAAGAATTTACTAGTGCGGCCACAGGTGTGGTTCCTGCATCATGTGTAAAGCAACAACACACAAACCTTATGAAAAAAAGGCCACCAGTTTCGAAGAAAATGGCAAAAAACACAAAATAAATCAATTTATTACTTGCCATAGTAGAAATGTCATATACCTTTTGGAGTGTGACTGTAACAAGATATAAATTGGAAAAACTAAAAGAAATCTAAAATTGAGATCAGCGGAACACATATACAATATCCGCAAAGGTGCGACCACCCACCCATTATCCGAACATTTTTTGAAATATCATAAAAAATGTGAAGGGTCCATAAAAAGATTTATTGGCATCCAGCAAGTAAATCCACACTGGAAAAATCGTGATGTGGAAATAAATCTTGCAAAAAATGAAATGAAATGGATCTTTCTTTTAGATACTCTTTTACCAAAAGGTCACAATGTTGATTTTGAATTAAAATAGCTTTTAGAGGAATGACATATTAATTCACATTTTTACACTTTTATCTTTTTATCTCTCATATTTTTATCATCAAAAATATTCACTAATATGCACTTTATCAAAATTATGCACTTTATAAATTCTTTGAAATAATCTCATCTCTGTATTCTTCTTTTCATGTATTTTTGGAAGCAACAACACTATATGGAAACATTGCTCTCCTGGTAAAAGGGATGTACAATGCGGGAATACACAGTACGGCATAGTAGGTGAGGAGAGCAATGTAGAAGATTTTGTATGACTGAAAGAAAATCTGCCCTTCACTCTGCCCACATTAAAGATGGCGGCCGGAACATCAAGCGCTTACAAAACGCCGAAATGAGAGCCGATTGCATGGAAGAGTCAAGCATCCAGACTGCCGAGCAGTAGAGAGTACACGCAGAGTCTGAAGAATTTATAAAGAAAAGAAAACCACTGCCTATATCGAGTGGCGTATGTGGAACATATTCCGGAAGGAGGAAGAAGGTGGAACGCAACCGGAAGTGACTGCTGGAACGCAGTACACTTCCGGTTGCGGCAAAAATTGCGGGAATCGCCCGCAAATCCCCATTGGTTGTTGGTTAGTAGGAAAGGGGTATAAAACACCCTTCAGAGCACAGGCACTCTATACAGCCTGAGGAAGGAGAAGCATTCTCCGAAACGCGTTGCTGAACTATCTGCCAGTGCACTTGCACTTTATTGGCACCTGGACACTTTACGAAAGGACGCACTTGCACTTTCTCCTGGGATCCTTACCCTCAAGCCTCCTGCGGTGGTGCCGCAGGTCTTATTTCTTTAAGAGAAAGCCTACCGCAAGCTACAACCAGGGTGAGGTCAAACATCTGTATTTTATCCCAGTGTTTTTAAAGTGTCCATGTGCTATATGTATGTATTTTATTCAAATAAATGTTGTTTTTAAAGTTTAAACAACTCACATTTTATTTGTGAATGTGCGCCAAGCTATCCCATTTCAATTATACCAGTATACAGTTCAAGGAGGACGGTATCCCTCCTTTGGGAAAATAGCAGGCTGCCATTCACAATTTATGCGCATATAACACAAGTAAACCATATATAAAAGAATGTATAGCCGAGGCATATAAGAGAAGGAAAATGGAAGTACCGAAAGGGATCAAAGCCCATTCAACGAGAGCAGTTGACGCATCATGGGCAGAAAAGGGAGCAGCCTCCATAGAGGACCTTTGCAAAGCAGCATCCTGGGCTTCAGCTCATACCTTTTCAAACACTACAGTGTAGATGTAGGAGCCACCAGTGATGCTAAACTGGGGAGGAAGATTCTCAGTGCAGTTATATATATATATATATATATATATATATATATATATATATATATATATATATATATATATCTGGAATAAGAGAGAGAGAGAGAAAAAGAAGAATGAAGGAGGTGAAGATAACCTCGTATCCTTTCAGTTATTATCATTATTTCTGATTATTATTATTATTATTATTATTATTATTATTATTATTATTATTATATTGTAGTTTTCTTTTTCCCACCCTGTTGAACATACTGCTATGGTATTACCCATATGTGGCTGCCATGGGGAGGTAGAGGAAAGTACGGATTATTACCTGTTAGTACGCTTTCCTCTACTCCACCATGGCAGCAGTTTTCCCAGCCCTTGATGTGGTATCGTATAGTTATGTTGGAAAGCTGTATAATTAAGACACAGAGCCAAGAAGGGGCGGTCCTTATATAGGTTGCAGTGTCTATTTTCTTGGTTGTTCTTGTTTCCCTTTCCAGATATCTACCTAAGTGGAGGAAAACCCATATGTGGCTGCCATGGTGGAGTAGAGGAAAGCGTACTAACAGGTAATAATCCATACTTTATTCTAAATATCACCCAACTTCCAAATATATTTGATTCCCTGGGCAGAAATATAATATTACATACACATTACATGTATTCATTTTCAATATTCCCTTCACTGCCAATCAATTCATGACAGTTTAAGACAGCTGAGAATTATAAATAAATACTTACATCTACAATTTATGATAGCTGGGAATTATTTATGAATACCCATATTTGCACATGCTCACATTAGATACATGTAATGTATGATAGCTGGGATCCACTAATGGGACTCACTAAGGAACACTCATATCTACATTATCTACACTATATATGCAAACTGGAGCTTAGAAACAAACCACCATACTGTATGTACATAAATATACAATGTAATAGAGGATGAGAAATAAAAGCTATTATTGCCACCATACTAAGGAAAATGCATATGGCACAAGAAATAGATAATATGACACTGCAGACTTCAGTGATATGAACAGCAATGATATGAACGTTGCTGTTTATTATGCGGCGGCGATATTAATAAAATTCATACTTATGTTATTTAATGTACTAGTTCCAGGGCTGGGGTTACAGTAGTACTATAGCAAGTGACTTCAGGGTAGGGGAAAACAATCCCGATGATTGGCCACAGTAAACCGGTGACACATCACCTGACCACCCATGTGATCCACTGATCTGATCACATGGGCGGACATATATACAGGACTTAGAGATGCCGGATGGTCACGTGACGTGGGACGCCATCATGTGATGTGGACACCGGGTCACTTGACCATGGACGCCGATGATCAGGGGCAGAATGCCTAATGAGATATGAGAAGAGAGCCATGATAATGAGATGATCTGGGTCCATGATAAGACCAAATAAACATGTGACATTAAAACACCTTTTTATTGGCAGACGAATATGAATAAATAAGAGCAAGCTGGGACACACAGGTTGGGCTTGACAAAGCTGTGTTAGACAGTGAAACGTATACGTTGGCATAGAGCCATCTTGAAATGCTTGTTAGCCTGAGATGAAATTTGATTTTTTATGTTGTATTAGCACTAAAATATAGGATTCCCAGAGCACGAAGTAAAGCTATAATACCCTAATTGAAATATAGGTGAAAGATAGAAAGCTCTGTGGGATAATCACACAAAGGAATATATGTGATATTAAATCAGTGCAATAGTAACTGAGTGTGATATCCTCAAACGACCAGCAGAGGGCACCAAAGGTCTACCTTTCTATAAGTGACCTGTACACCACTGTATAATCACATAAAAACTGAGTGTGACATTCTCAGTGACCAGCAGAGGGCACTAAAGGTCCATTATACACACCAGGGATTGATAAAACACAGAAATATCCTCTGAAACCCTATAATAAATTAAACTTGTATACCACCATACAAACTACATACAAACTATAAAAATTAAGTGAGATATCCTCTATCACCAGCAGAGGACAGTAAAAAGGTGTATTATACATACAATTGACTAATAAACTACAGGGATATTTCTTGAAAATCTGTGTAACCCCCAATAATTAACCAGCAGAGGGCATTAAAGGTTTATTATATATAAAAACATTTAAGAAAACACAGGGATTTTTCCTTGAGACCCTGTACACAAATTGGACCCATAAACTATAATTAATATACCCTACAGTATATTCTGCAAAAGGTATATGTGAGTTACCCTGTGGGGTTTGTTTATTCCTTCTGACCCATTAAGGTCACGGCACAAGAATAATATCACTGGCCACAATGCAACAAGCATCTTTCAGGTGGACTTCTGTGTAATATGAATGCACAGATTTCTTTCATTTGAGCACACTAAGTGTCTATGTGTTTGTATGTTGATGTTTTTACCTCTATTTTTTGCTGTGATAACAATTTTCCATATAAAGTAATATAGGAAATATTAACGAAAAACCTATTACAGGTTGAGTCTCCCTTATCCGAAATGCTCGGGACCACGAGCATTCCGGATAAGGGAATATTCCGGTTTTTGGAATATATATTTTTTTAGTCATACTTACCTGCCCCTGGTGGGTCCCCGATGGTCCCTCGGCGTCCATGGAGTCCTCCGGCGTCCACAGCAGGCCACCAGCACCGTCTCCGGCGTCTCCAGCGGTCCCAGGAGTGCTTTGCGCGAGTGCGTGCGCGCGCCGGTGACGTCACCGGCGCGCGCACTCGCGCAAAGCACTCCTGGGACCGCTGGAGACGCCGGAGAGGATGCTAAAGGCCTGCCGTGGACGCCGGAGGACTTGGTAAGTATTAAAAGAGGGTTAGGGGGGGGGGGGGGGAAACAAAAAAAAAATTGAATTATTCCAAAAAACCACGGTTTTTGGAATAATTCGGATACGGGATGCCCGGATACGGGATACCCGACCTGTAAAACTTTTATTTTATTGTAATATTGACTACTAGTGCGTTCTCCACAAACGGTCCCTTTCCCTCTTCTTTTTTAAAAGTATAATAAATCCTGCCTTATTTTTGCATCGATTGGTGAGATACAGTGTTGCCACTTATTGCAGATTCTCAGTATAGCCGCACTAATGTTGTTCCAGTGCAGTGTTTTATGTCTCTCTTGTGTTATTGTATAACTATAACAGGGCTGCCTTTGTTCTAATTCCACAAGCAATCACTTATTGATCACCTGTATATCTGGTAAATCATTGATGTATTTATTAATATAATATATCAGACAGGTGACTAGTGCCTCTTATGCACTGAAATTCACAAAATAGATTTCGGTAGATGTACGCACACATAAGCCCATATATATACAATCATCGGTTGGTATTCACTTTTAATGTATTTATCAGAGCCTTTATTCAGATGACTTTATATTGGTGTAATGCAGGTTATATCTCCATGGGCACATAAGAGTTTATGTTATAACGGCACAGTATATCAACTAAGTGCTAATTATTATGGGACACTGCCCCGCTCTATTCATCCATCGGCACTTACTCCATATGCATGTCACAGCTGATTGCTGATTCTCAGCATGTCTGCGCTGGTGTTCCTGCAGACACAAAGTGCTAAGTGTGTCTCACCTGACTGTATTAATGTTCTCAATGGGTCTGCACCAGCGTGTCTACAGGTATTGAGTACTAGATGCTATCTGTGATAAAGGTCTGACAGTGATATAATTGTGCTGGTAACAGCATGTGACCTAGCACAGATACATATATATGATATGCTTGCACACATTTATTGGTTTGTGTTTTTACTTTGTGCTTTACTATAATTACTGAATTTTCTCTGTTATTACACATGTTCTAGAGCGTCTTCACAACTGTAATAGTTATTGACAGACAGCAGTCCCATATGCTTGGCTAACGCCCCAAACACTGAGGATCAGTTTGATTATATTTCATATTTATGATTATACAGTCAAAAACACAGTGCACATATTAAAAAACATAGCTCCTGAATACACAGAACTACTGATTGCCTATGTGCAGGTCACAGTGAGCTTCATCTGGGCAAACCCGACTGCTGGCCTAGAGGGTGTTTTATAGCAGAGGAAGATATGAACCTCGCATTTGATTGATTGACATCACTTCAAGCCTATACCTTCATTCATCCCTGGGACAAACATAAGTTGCCCTTTCCCTATGGGTTGTATTCCTTCCAATTGCATATTTCAACAATAATTCTTATTTTTATGGTTTTATGTTAATTGCTAAAATAAGACCATACCCAATGTCATATTGTGATAAATTCCAGTACTTTAATGGAGGGTTCACCCTACACAATGGTTATTACAGTCACTGGTGCAGAGGATCAAATACAGATGTTTCTCCTCTCTGGTCTTTAACAAGACAGATTTATATAATACAAATTGTTACATTCCGAATATAAAAGTTCCTCACATGTAATCATACCGGGGGGGGGGTGGGTGGGGGTGTTTTCAACTGTATTCTGCACAGCCAATCTCCCATCTAAAGTGACAGGAGATCGGGAGTTGTAATTTAAATGTTCTTTTTTAATTATGCTAATTGAGTCCAAACAGACTGAGTGTAGCAGTGTAATACAGCTAAACCCTTCTAAAGTTTTGGGGATTATGATAAAAGTTAAATTTGGGTCACTTTTCACAGATTTCTGCTAACCACCTCAGCCGGCTATGAGTGGAAATGTCGGTGCCAGAAGATGTTTGTGATCTAATGCAGCAACAACTCAATTACTCTCTCAGGTGACCAGACCCGAAAGCTGCCACCACATACATTTGTATCATCCCCATTGCAGGGATACAAGGGAACTTGAGAAATTCATGATACATTCAGGCCCTCAGAGCATGTAAATGACTTCTGTCCAGTGTGACTCCTCTGATGTGTAACTAGATTTTTCCTACTGGTAAAATATTTGCTGCATTCTGAGCATTTATATGGTCTCTCTCCTGTGTGAATCCTTTGATGTATAACAAGATTTGGCTTCTGGGTAAAACACTTGCTACATTCAGAACATGTAAATAGTTTTTCTCCTGTGTGACTCCTCTGATGTAAAACAAGGCTGTGTTTCTGGGTAAAACACTTGCTACATTGAGAGCATTTATATGGTTTCTCTCCTGTGTGAATCCTCTGATGTATAACAAGTAATCGCTTCTGAGTAAAACACTTGCTACATTCAGAACATGTAAACGGTTTTTCTCCTGTGTGACTCCTCTGGTGTAGAACAAGTTGTGACTTTTGTGTAAAATACTTTCTACATTCAGAACATGTAAACGGGTTCTCCCCTGTGTGACTTCTCTGATGGATGAGAAGCTGTGATTTATATGTAAAGCATTTGTCACACTCAGAGCACAGATGTGGTCTCTCTCCTGTGTGAATCCTCTGATGTATAAGAAGCGCTGATTTAAATGTAAAGCGTTTGTCACACTCAGAGCACAGATGTGGTCTCTCTCCTGTGTGACTCCTCTGATGTCTGAGAAGCTCTGATTTATATGTAAAGCGTTTGTCACACTCAGAGCACAGATGTGGCCTCTCTCCTGTCAGACTCATCATGTATAAGCTGAGAAAAAAATGATCTGTAGAAGGTTTCTCCTATGTATAAAATGAGAGTAGCTTTAGTGAGTCCCCCAGATTTGTAGTAAGAAATGGTGTCTGTCGATGGATTGATCTGAATCTTTCAAAAGAAAATCTGTTACTTATTTGTCCTGCAAGAAAAAAATATATATATTTTTAAAACAGTACTGTGGTAATTCTACTATTACAGTAATAGAGCTACTTTACATATGGAACATGATGTATTTATATACACTATCAAATACATCTAATTAATGTCAGGGGCTGGTTAGGAGAGGAGTGTGAGCAGGACTGGTTAGGAGAGGAGTGTGTGCAGGGGCAGTTAGGAGAGGAGTATGAGCAGGGTACAGTTAGGAGAGGAGTGTGAGCAGGGATGGTTAGGAGAGGAGTGTGAGCAGGGGTAGATAGGAGAATAGTGTGAGTAGGGGCAGTTAGAAATGTGTGAGTAGGGGCAGTTAGGAGAGGAGTGTGAGCAGGTCTGGTTAGGAGAGGAGTGTGAGCAGGGTACAGTTAGGAGAGTAGTGTGAGTAGGTCTGGTTAGGAGAGGAGTGTGAGCAGGGACAGTTAGGAGAGGAGTGTGAGCAGGGGCAGTTAGTAGAGGAGTGTGAGCAGGGCAGTTAGGAGAGGAGTGTGAGCAGGGATGGCCAGGAGAGGAGTGTGAGCAGGGGCAGATAGGAGAAGAGTGTGAGTAGGGGCAGTTAGGAGTGTGAGTAGGGGCAGTTAGGAGAGGAGTACGAGCAGGGCTGCTTAGGAGAGGAGTGTGAGCAGGGGTAGGTAAAAGAGGAGTGTGAGCAGGGCAGTTAGGAGAAGATTGTGAGCAGGGGCAGTTAGTAGCGGAGTGTGAGCAGAGGTAGGTCGGAGAGGAGTGTGAGCAGGAGCAGTTAGGAGAGGAGTGCGAGCATGGGCAGTTAGGAGAGGAGTGTGAGCAGGTGCAGTTAGGAGAGGAGTATGAGCAGGGGCAGGTAGGAGAGGAGTGTGAGCAGGGGCAGTTAGGAGAGGAGTGTGAGCAGGGGCAGTTAGGAGAGGAGTGTTAGCAGGGGTAGGTAGGAGAGAAGTGTGAGCAGGGGCAGTTAGGAGAGGAGAGTGAGCAGAGGCAGTTAGGAGGAGTATGAGCAGGGGCAGTTAGGAGAGGAGTGTGAGCAGGGGTAGTAAACAGAGGAGTGTGAGCAGGGGCAGTTAGGAGAGGAGTACGAGCAGGGCTGCTTAGGAGAGGAGTGTGAGCAGGGGTAGGTAAAAGAGGAGTGTGAGCAGGGCAGTTAGGAGAAGATTGTGAGCAGGGGCAGTTAGTAGCGGAGTGTGAGCAGGGGTAGGTAGGAGAGGAGTGTGAGCAGGAGCAGTTAGGAGAGGAGTATGAGCAGGGGCAGGTAGGAGAGGAGTGTGAGCAGGGGTAGGTAGGAGAGAAGTGTGAGCAGGGGCAGTTAGGAGAGGAGAGTGAGCAGAGGCAGGTAGGAGGAGTATGAGCATGGGCAGTTAGGAGAGGAGTGTGAGCAGGTGCAGTTAGGAGAGGAGCAGGGGCAGGTAGGAGAGGAGTGTGAGCAGGGGTAGGTAGGAGAGAAGTGTGAGCAGGGGCAGTTAGGAGAGGAGAGTGAGCAGAGGCAGTTAGGAGGAGTATGAGCAGGGGCAGTTAGGAGAGGAGTGTGAGCAGGAGTAGTAAACAGAGGAGTGTGAGCAGGGGCAGTTAGGAGAGGAGTGTGAGCAGGGCAGTTAGGAGAGGAGTGTGAGCATGGGCAATTAGTAGAGGAGTGTGAGCAGGGCAGTTAGGAGAGGAGTGTGAGCAGGGATGGCCAGGAGAGGAGTGTGAGCAGGGGCAGATAGGAGAAGAGTGTGAGTAGGGGCAGTTAGGAGTGTGAGTAGGGGCAGTTAGGAGAGGAGTACGAGCAGGGCTGCTTAGGAGAGGAGTGTGAGCAGGGGTAGGTAAAAGAGGAGTGTGAGCAGGGCAGTTAGGAGAAGATTGTGAGCAGGGGCAGTTAGTAGCGGAGTGTGAGCAGAGGTAGGTCGGAGAGGAGTGTGAGCAGGAGCAGTTAGGAGAGGAGTGCGAGCATGGGCAGTTAGGAGAGGAGTGTGAGCAGGTGCAGTTAGGAGAGGAGTATGAGCAGGGGCAGGTAGGAGAGGAGTGTGAGCAGGGGCAGTTAGGAGAGGAGTGTGAGCAGGGGCAGTTAGGAGAGGAGTGTTAGCAGGGGTAGGTAGGAGAGAAGTGTGAGCAGGGGCAGTTAGGAGAGGAGAGTGAGCAGAGGCAGTTAGGAGGAGTATGAGCAGGGGCAGTTAGGAGAGGAGTGTGAGCAGGGGTAGTAAACAGAGGAGTGTGAGCAGGGGCAGTTAGGAGAGGAGTACGAGCAGGGCTGCTTAGGAGAGGAGTGTGAGCAGGGGTAGGTAAAAGAGGAGTGTGAGCAGGGCAGTTAGGAGAAGATTGTGAGCAGGGGCAGTTAGTAGCGGAGTGTGAGCAGGGGTAGGTAGGAGAGGAGTGTGAGCAGGAGCAGTTAGGAGAGGAGTATGAGCAGGGGCAGGTAGGAGAGGAGTGTGAGCAGGGGTAGGTAGGAGAGAAGTGTGAGCAGGGGCAGTTAGGAGAGGAGAGTGAGCAGAGGCAGGTAGGAGGAGTATGAGCATGGGCAGTTAGGAGAGGAGTGTGAGCAGGTGCAGTTAGGAGAGGAGCAGGGGCAGGTAGGAGAGGAGTGTGAGCAGGGGTAGGTAGGAGAGAAGTGTGAGCAGGGGCAGTTAGGAGAGGAGAGTGAGCAGAGGCAGTTAGGAGGAGTATGAGCAGGGGCAGTTAGGAGAGGAGTGTGAGCAGGAGTAGTAAACAGAGGAGTGTGAGCAGGGGCAGTTAGGAGAGGAGTGTGAGCAGGGCAGTTAGGAGAGGAGTGTGAGCATGGGCAATTAGTAGAGGAGTGTGAGCAGGGCAGTTAGGAGAGGAGTGTGAGCATGGGCAGTTAGTAGAGGAGTGTGTGCAGGGGTAGTTAGGAAAGGAGTGTGAGCAGGGGCAGTTAAGAGAGGAGTGTGAGCATGGCTGATTGGGAGAGGAGTAAGAGCAGGGCAGTTAGGAGAGGAGTGTGAGCAGATGCAGTTAGGAGTGGAGTATGAGCAGGGGCAGTTAGGAGAGGAGTGTGAGCAGGGGCAGTTAGGAGTGGAGTGTGAGCAGGGGAAGTTAGGAGAGGAGTGTGATCAGGGGTAGGTAGGAGAGAAGTGTGAGCAGGGGCCGTTAGGAGAGGAGAATGAGCAGAGGCAGTTAGGAGGAGTATGAGCAGGGGCAGTTAGGAGAGGAGTGTGAGCAGGGGTAGTAAACAGAGGAGTGTGAACAGGGGCAGTTAGGAAAGGAGTGTGAGCAGGGCAGTTAGGAGAGGAGTGTGAGCATGGGCAGTTAGTAGAGGAGTTTGAGCAGGGGCAGTTAGGAGAGCAGTGTGAGCAGGGAAGTTAGGTGAGGAGTATGAGCAGGAGCAGTTAGGAGAGGAGTTTGAGCAGGGCAGTTAGGAGAGCAGTGTGAGCAGGTGCATTTAGGAAAGTAGTGTGAGCAGGGGCAGTTAGGAGAGGAGTGTGAGCAGGGGCAGTTAGGAAAGGAGTGTGAGCAGGGGCAGTTAGGAAAGGAGTGTGAGCAGGGGCAGTTAGGAAAGGAGTGTATGCAGGGACATTTAGGAGAGGAGTGTGAGCAGGGGCAGTTAGGAGAGGAGTGTGAGCAGGGCTGGTTGGGAGAGGAGTATGAGCAGGGGCAGTTGGGAGAGGAGTGTAAGCAGGGGCAGTTAGGAGAGTAGTGTGAGCAGGGGCAGTTAGGAGAGGAGTATGAGCAGGGGCAGTTAGGAGAGGAGTGTGAGCAGGGGCAGTTAGGAGAGGAGTGTGAGCAGGGGCAGTTAGGAGAGGAGTGTGAGCAGGGGCAGTTAGGAAAGGAGTGTGAGCAGGTGCAGTTAGGAGAGGAGTGTATGCAGGGACATTTAGGAGAGGAGTGTGAGCAGGGGCAGTTAGGAGAGGAGTGTGAGCAGGGCTGGTTGGGAGAGGAGTATGAGCAGGGGCAGTTAGGAGAGCAGTGTAAGCAGGGGCAGTTAGGAGAGGAGTGTGAGCAGGGGCAGTTAGGAGAGAAGTGTGAGCAGGGCTGGTTGGGAGAGGAGTGTGAGGTCATTGGTACGGCCTCATCTGGAATACTGTATCCAGTTCTGGAGACCATATCTTCAGAAGGATATAAATACATTAGAGACTGTACAAAAAAGGGCAACTAAAATGGTGCGTGGCCTACATCACAAAACTTACCTGGATAGACTAAAAGAGCTTAACATGTATAGTTTGGAGCAGAGAAGGGAAAGGGGGTCATGATAGAAATCTTCAAATATATCAAGGGTTTTAACATAGTACAGGAGGGAAATTTTCTTCAAAGGAAACAAGTAATAAAACACGAGGACATGCACTGAAACTGGAGGGAGGTAGGTTCAGGGCAAATGTTAGAAATAATTACTTCACAGAAAGGGTAGTGGATAAGTGGAATAGCCTCCCATCATAGGTGGTAGAGGCTAAGACAGTAGAACAATTTAAACATGCTTGGGATAGGCATATGAATATCCTTACAAAGTAATAAGGATTAAAAAGGGTTGAGATTACCTGAAGGGTAAAAAAAGGGGCAGACAAAATGGGCCAAATGGTTCTTATCTGCTGTCAAATTATATGAGTGTGAGCAGGGGCAGTTAGGAGAGGAGTGTGAGCATGGGCAGTTAGTAGAGGAGTGTGAGCAGGGGCAGTTAGGAGTGCAGTGTGAGCAGGGCTGGTTGGGAGAGGAGTATGAGCAGGGGCAGTTAGGACAGGAGTATGAGCAGGGGCAGTTAGGAGAGGAGTATGAGCAGGAGCAGTTAGGAGAGTAGTGTGAGCAGGCAGTTAGGAGAGGAGTGTGAGCATGGGCAGTTAGGAGAGGAGTGTGAGCAGGGCTGGTTGGGAGAGGAGTATGAGCATTGGCAGTTAGGAGAGGAGTGTGAGCAGGGGCAGTTAGGAGAGGAGTGTGAGCAGGGCTGGTTGGGAGAGAAGTATTAGCAGGGGCAGTTAGGAGAGGAGTATGAGCAGGGGCAGTTAGGAGAGGAGTATGAGCAGGGGCAGTTAAGAGAGCAGTATGAGCCGGGGCAGTTAGGAGAGGAGTGTGAGCAGGGCAGGTTGGGAGAGAAGTATTAGCAGGGGCAGTTAGGAGAGGAGTATGAGCAGGGGCAGTTAGGAGAGGAGTATGAGCAGGGGCAGTTCGGAGAGGAGTGTGAACAGGGGCAGTTAGGAGAGGAGTGTGAGCAGGGGCAGGTAGGAGAGGAGTGTGAGCAAGGGCAGTTGGGAGATGAGTGTGAGCAGGGGCAGTTCATCAATGTGCAACAGAAAATTAAGTCCTTGGCAACTCTTCTGCTGGGAACAGACTAAAAGTCATGTGATGGTGAGCAACCAATCAATGATTTTTCCTCTCTGTGAGCACGTGAGCAAATGTAATGTGAACACATCCGCTTGCAGCCTAGTGAGGGGATCCAGATGGGGGGTTCAATTGGCGGGTGGCAGGGCAGCATTAATCTTCTTGGTGGGCTCCAAATATACACAGCCTAGTGAGCAGAACACCCAACCAGGAACAGTAAGTATATAACCAGGTGCACTGAAAATCGAACAATATAAATAAAATATAACTTTTATTAATTCAACGATAAAACTTGGAGAAATATTAAAGTATAGTACGTGAGATATAGAAAAAGAAAGAGTGTTGTAAAATACAGATGGCCACTGCCTAGTACATATCATATCTCAGGGGTAATTGTATCCCTATATATATGTGTGTCCTTGGTAATGCTATTATGTTATTGCTCCTGCAGTGAATAAAGATCCTATAATAACAATTGTGTCTGTTTATTCCATGGAAGAGACTGCTCCAATCAGGATATTTGTTTCTTATTTGTATCATTTTAACTGTAAGCTCACCATAGGGATAACGTATCCGTCATGTAGTTCTGTATATTATGTGACTCTGGAATGATCTCCCATATATTTACTGTGTGGTTGGTGTTGTCTTATTTCTATATATACCTGTAATCAGCATTCATCACTGTAGTATATCAGACGTGTGCATGTCATACACTGTATCATATGTATTCTGCATGTATCTATAACCAAGCATTGGGGTCACTCAGCCCATCAGCTGGATTATTCATCTCAGTTTATCTGGTTACCAAAGTGCTCCCTAGGGTGCACGGACAGGCGCTACCACAGGTGCTATGCCAAAAGCAGCCACTTAATAAAGGGGTAGTCAGCCCCAAAGTAACCAGAGTAAAAAAGAAAATAAGTGGCGCTGATGTTGATGAAATAATCACACAAATATTTAATGTTAATTAAAACAACATTGCATGTGGCAATTATATACAAAAATACAATAAAACAATATATACAATGAAAAAAAATAATAAAAAATGCAATAAAAAGATAAGTCAATAACTGGACCAGAGGCTGAATAGAGTGGACCCAATCGGTAATGCTTGAAGAGGGATTAGGTAACTGAGAAATTACGATTGCCCTGTGGGCTGATAGTTACCACTGATGGCAGTTGTCATCTAGTTCCAAGGACTGTAGTGTGAAATGGTCCTCAAATGGATGCGACTGTGGGGCCACGGAGGGTCAGAACCCCAATTGATGTGATGGGGTTGACAGCTGGTAAATAGAGATGGGGACCTGCACAGGAAGCAGGAACTAAACACGTAGCTAGAACACAGGAACTGAAGCTATCACTCTTCAAGCATTACCCATTGGGTCCACTCTATTCAGCCTCTGGTCCAGTTATTGACTTATCTTTTTATTGCATTTTTTGTTATTTTTTTCATTGTATATTTTTTTATTGTATTTTTGTATATAATTGCCACATGCAATGTTGTTTTAATTAACATTAAATATTTGTGTGATTATTTCATCAACATCACCGCCACTTCTTTTCTTTTTTACTCAGTTTATCTGGTTACTTAATAATAACCAGTAATTGACCTTTTGTCTATAAATATAGCACACATCATGGTGAGAAGGATGGTAATGAATGTCAGGCATATACTGGCAATGTACAATACTGAGGCCTATATACTGGGAGCTGTGCATACACTACACACCCTGCACCCATTATAGCTATGCCAATCACTCCTGAAGTGACCATAGATGTGTATCACATGTTACACATACCCTGTCACACCTACTGTCAGCTGATCCACCAGCACACCACCATTGTCTCTGTACACACCGACACTGCTATTGCTGCAGTCATTGGTTAATGCTTAATCAGGACATTTATTTTAAAATAAATCTAACTAAATAATTTGTGATATGAAATGAATATGCCCATGTCTAAGGTTGGAGTGCTTTTACCTAGTATTTAATCTAGCTGAGTAGAATTATGTCATATTTTCTATTGATTTCAATTATACTTATAAAACAAGAGAATTAATGTATTTTTTTTTCATTTCTGATGAACAATATATAACACTGTACATATACAGGCCCTTATTCTGGTTAACTCACAAAGACAAATTCCTTCTAAAATGGACAAAATCATGTGCACTGTAGGTGGGGCAGATGTAAGTTGTGCAGGGAGAATTAGATTTTGGTGGGGTTTTACTTCAAAGTGAGATCTATATTGCAGTGTAAATATAAAGCAGTCAGTATTTACCCTGCACAGAAACAAAATAACTCACCCAAATCTGCACGTTACACCTGCCCCCGTGCGGTGCACATGGTTTTGTTCATTTGTGAAGGAATTTGCCTTTGCGAGTGAACCAGAATAACCCCCATAGTCCTGATAAGGAATAAGAATATATGACAGACATTATGGCACAGTACTGACAGAGAATACATTACTGCTGCTACATTACTGGCTTATACACTGTCACTGACTGACTATAAATGCCCATTAATATATGTGTATATTCATTATGAACTCACAGTAATTGTCATAATTCTTTAAGTATATGTCACTAATGTGTTCCATATGATACTGTAACATTGTGTAATATACTGTAATGTCTAGATATTTTAAGAAGCTTTTTGAAGAGAATTATTTATCAATAAACATTACAAATATAGATTATTAATGATAACAAAACAAAAACTGTACAATAATACCTACTGAGGTTTGTTCATGTAACAATATATTATAATGTATAATATAATTACCTTACTCTGGGGTTCCTTCCTCTGTCTCTCTCTTACTCCTCCGTCCTCCCAGCTCTCCAACCAGTAACTGATCCAGCAGCTCCTCCATCAGCTCCCAGTGGCCTGATACAGCCTATTTATAGTCACTCCTCCCCATCTCTCCCCAGTAGTTCCCAGGATTCCCTGCAGGAATTCTTACACTGAGAGGCGACATGTAAATTAGGGACACATAACATTAGTATACAGTCATTCACCACAGCAGCTCCTCCTGCCCAGCTCCTTGTCTTGTAAATGAGGTGTAAATATTCCTAAAGTCACTTACTACAATGATAAATGCTAATTACACCCTGGCAGGATAACACCTTGTATTGTAATTAGATCACAGCAGCCTCTGGCATCCTGTTATGTCACCAATGGAAGCTTTTGTATAGGAGTCACCTATTGTCCAGGCAGAGAGTTGGCAGAAAGATGATCTAAATAATAGCAGGAACTCTACAATGATTCACTGCTAATAATAACAAACATACATACATACATTTTGTCTTTCTACTTCTATATATCTATTTATCTATCTATAAGATATCACTGAACTCTCCATTTCTAGGTTGGCGTGCAGTCGCCTGTGACCACAACTTACTTACTTTTAAAAGGAAAATCAATATTCTATTAATGGGTAATGTTACTTTATACGGGTGCTGGACGGTGCCCTGACAGTCATTACCCCAACGTCGGGGGTCCACGACCCCCATAGAGGGAGATCAAAATAGGTGGCGAGCGCAGCGAGCCACTGTGCCCGCAGCATGGTGAGTGCAGCGAGCCCGCAGTCAGCGCAGTCAGGATTACGATGTCGGTCTAATGCGTGTCGGAATCCCGACTGTCAGGGTGTTATACCACACCCACTTTATACTAATATTCTCCATATAGATAGAGTGCTAGCTCTAGGACACTTCCTAATTTCTGATGCTGGACCAGTATAAATACATGGCAGATTTATTTTGGATTACTTAGAAAATTGTTTTCCGTCTGATGCATACTTTTTATTACAAGTACATGGGACCGCCATGGGCAGAATAGTTCGCTCCAAAACTTGAACATTTGCTTCTCGGACTTTTTGAGAATGAGTACATTTAAGGGGGTATTATACTATACTAACAATGACCAATAAAAAGGAGGAATAGGGTAATGAATTGCTTATCTAGTCAAGCTGTAATAACATTGGTTAGCAAATATCTCAAAAACAAAAGGAAAAAGGGTTCCAATCTTGGGGCACTCATTGGATTAATCTGTATTCGTAAGACTCATCTTGCATGAAAACATTATAGACAAAAATATACTTTTTTTCATAAAATGTAACTTTTATTAGTACATATGCTAAAATTGCTGAAAGCCAGTAAAATACAAGGTAAAATGTGAAAAGTGTTGAAAATAATTAAGGGGGTTATTCTAGTCCATTCTTTCTGACAAATTCCTTCTTAGATGGACAAAACCATGTGCACTGCGGGTGGGGCAGATGTAACTTGTGCAGAGAGAATTAGATTTGGGTGGGGTTTTTCTTCAAAGTGAGATCTATAGTGAAGTGTAAAATCAAGCAGTCAGTATTTTCCCTGTACAGAAACAAAATAACTCACCCAAATCTAATTCTCTCTGCACATGTTACATCTGCCCCCCTGCAGTGCACATGGTTTTGTCCATCTAAGAAGGATTTTGTCAGAAAGAATGAACTAGAATAAACCCCTAAGAGATTAAAGAATATTCCTGTATCAGTTGTAGTCATATATGTATAATCACTACCCCCAACAGTTCCATGTATGTTTCATTAATTCTCATTCACCAATATATGGTAAATCCCAAACTCCTATTGTCATAAATAGTTACAGATTGTCTGTTACCTAGAATATGCCGTATTGTGCGTTTTTTTTTTCAATTTCAATGAAAAGATGTGAGGACTTAAATTGATTACATTGTGCGGTTTCTGCACTGATTATTATAAATTGCTTTCATTTTTATTTTAATTTTTTATATTATCTGGCAGCACATTGACATAAATGTATATAATATATTATCACAGTGTCTGTTGTTTCTTTCATATGTAGCTACATTTATATGTAGCTCTAGCTGTGATACAGTGTTGCCACTTATTGCAGATTCTCAGTATAGCCGCACCAAGGTTGTTCCAGTGCAGTGTTTTATGTCTCTCTTGTGTTATTGTATAACTATAACAGGGCCGCCTTTGTTCTAATTCCACGAGCAATCACTTATTGTTCACCTGTATATCTGGTAAATTATTGATTTAATCATTAATATAATATATCAGACAGGTGACTTGTGACTTATGCACTGAAATTCACAAAATACATTTTGGGTAGATGGACACACACACATAAGCACATATATACAATTATCGGTTGTATTCACCTTCAGTTTATTTATCAGAGCCTTTATTCAGATGATTTTATATTGGTGTAATACAGGTTATATCTCCATGGGGCAAAGGAAAATAGTATCATGCACAGGACAATGAACACATAGGACAAATAATTTAGAAGAACCAATGTAACTAGTAATAATATTGATAATATACGATCGATAAGTGATGTTGGAGGTGACCCCAGTAATCAAGTACTTATATACTCAGAAAGGGATAAACGGCCGACAAAAGGAAGTGGGCAGCCTTTCACAGAACGGATTCCTTGTGGGAGGCACACTTTTGTATAGTAAGAGATAATGAGTGAAATAAAACTTAGCTTTTAATACCAATTATTTAAAATAATGGCTCAAATTTTTCTTTTCTCCATAATAAACATTTTGTCATAGGAAGTTAATAGACAATATATACTTCTAGAATTGTGATCAAAACATTGTTGCAACTGAATAATCAAAATATTTATATCTGAACAGTGGCAGTTGGTGGTGTTATTAATTCACACATACACTGTTGGTGTATGATTGATTTGTGTCCTTAAATAGGACAGCAGATGACACGTCCAGCGTGTTTATTAGTTGCAATTTCGTTAATAATCAAGTTTAAGAATAAAGTACAGTAGTCTCAATAATACCCATTGGTGGTAGTAAGCGGTTCATGGGTTAGAAAACCCTTGTTTAAAGTATTGTGGCACAATAGGTATCCTTAGGGAGATGGGAAAAGGGAAGTACAGTCTGTTAGATTCAATTCTTTCTGCTTCCCAATGTCTTCAAAAAATATTTTGAGCGGACGGAGGGTGAGAGAAGAAGTTGACACAGACAGAAAATAGATAAATGTAAAGAGGACACTTCTGTGAGTAGTGTTAAGTCAACACTGATGCAGCAGCATTGCAGGGCCGAAATGTGCTACCAGAAAGTCTCTCCTACACAGAGTAAAGGAAAGTAGTGAACAATAACATGCAAGGATACTTGTTGTCAATTGTAAACGTTCTAAGTGGAGTAACAAAAAATGTAGATGTATAATAGCCTGTTTTGAACAGTAATTGGCAACTTAGTTTAGAGACTAAGAAATACAGATCTGCTGTATAGATATGAATCACCAAAATTGTTAGCAGTTTATAATTCTTAATGATATACAGCAGTTAGTCGAAACAGTGGATTAAATATAAGCATGTGGCTGAAAACGCAGTTTATACGTCTCAATAGTATCCAGCAGTTGAACCAGTGGATGTACGCAAATGAAACTCCCAGGCTTCCCGGTGACCAAGCCCACGTGGTGAAACACATTCTGAAGGGCTGAAGCAGCTACCCGCTTCAATGGGGAACTGACAGTCTCATTTTTGACATTGCTCCAGTGTGCCTGGCGTGGTAAAAGGTATCCCTCCCCCTTCCTTCTCTGTGTCACGATCCGAGCTGTCAGACAGACTTTCCTACCGGCTAAGTGCCTCCGCAGGTTCAGCTTGCGGTCCAGACGTCATCTCTGCCGGCGTCCTGTCTCCCAGTGACAGTCCCCAGTGCACGGCAATCCACCTGTCCGCCGCCATTGCTCCCAGTATCCAGCATGGTGTGCACAAACACACTTTCCCGCCATAGCAGACATGGGGGCTGCCATGTTCTTCCCAGTCACATGTCTGTGCTGTCCAATCCTGTTGGTTCTGATCTCCCTGTCATACTTCCTCAGCCAATCCTGGCCACCCAGTGGGGATAAGTATGCTGGGAGCTCTCAGAACCATTGCTAGTGCTTCAGTTGTCTCCAGTGTATGGTCAGCTGTCCTTGTCTCTGTACAAGTGTATTTCTCTGCTGGTGTTGTCTTCCATGCTGCAGTGTGTTCCAGGTTGTTCCATCTCCTGTGAAGTCCAGGTTATTCCACCGCCTGTGATCCTGCCTCTCAGCCCAGCGACCAAGCCTAGCTCCGGGACTCTGGTCCTTCCGATGCTCCAGCATCATCCACCATCGATGTTTCATCGCTAGTCCGATATTCCGGATCTCCTGCTTCCGTCCATCATTCCGGACCCACAGTCATCTCCCGTCCGTCATTCCGGACCCACAGTCATCTTCCATACCCGATACCCGAATCCGATGTTCCCACATCATCATCGATAGTCCGATATTCCGGATCTCCAAGCCAAGCTTCCGTCCGTCATTCCGGACCCACAGTCAAGCTCAAGTCTTCCGTCCGTCATTCCGGACCCACAGTCTTCACATCCGATGTTCCACCATCGATCCCACATCACATCACATCTGTAAAGTATTGCAATCTGCATGAACTCTGTTATTTCTCCTGCATACTTTACTGTCTGTTTATATTACAACCATCTGCAAATAAACTCCGGTTGTATTTTACCTCTGACTGCTTATTGGCTCTGGGTGCACTGTCGCGCACTCCATGCGCAAGGGTCCTCTCCAACCTCACCGGTCCAGGTCCCCACCAGAGGTCTCAGTCTCGTCGACTGAGCCCTCCTGGTGTGACACTCTGTGTACAGTGGGACCCGTCAGCGGCGCATCTCAGCCCTGCACCGTTCCGACATCAGGACTGACCTAAAACCGCGCTCATCCGGTGTCCCCATACACGCTGCCCTCTTTTTTCCCTGCAGTGTGCTGCTCTGTCAGTCATACCTCCCGGCCGCTCTTTGAAGATGGGAGGGTGTCAATTGACATTGGTGTCTCATACACTGCCCTTTTCTATCTCTTTCTGCTTTTATACCAAGCCTCACCATTATTATTATTTGTCAGCCACATGCTTATATTTAATAATTATTTTCATCCAAAGGCTATTTGATATCTATGCATTTGCGTACATCCAGCCGGCGGCGGCGCCGTCATCTGACTTCCGGTTACGTATTTCCAGTATTTTGGGTGGAACGCATGTGGAACGCACAGCGCTATTTAATATAGCGCTGTGATGAATCAGAAATCTGGCGATCTGTAATAAGACTTAATCTTAAGTGCTACTAGTCAGAAGTCAGATGACGCAGGCTGAGGTATTCTTCAACAAAAGTGTGTTTTATACATTGGGAAACACTCGTTTTTAACCACTATTATATGTTTACATTGAAGGTTTGTCTCCTGCTCACAATAAGGTTTGTCCAGCATTGTTTTTTCCTTATGCAAGTTTGATTGTTTGTGTACAGGTGCACATGTTTTACTAATCACTAAGGGTATATATACCCCCACTCCATGCCTAACAAAGCTACCTTGAAAAAGCTGCACCCAGCAGCGAAACGCGTTGGCACAGGCATCCAGCTCCCCCAACATTTGCTGCTGCTCCAGACATCACCTAACCATCTCTGAGAAAATTCCACCTGAGAATATAAACGGAGAACCAGACCACAATTGACCATCTTCCACACACTTGAATATGGTACCAACCATTTGAAGGCAAGCCACCTCTCTAAGGTACCCATCTTGGTCATCCAGTGGATTCCCCACGGCTTCGGATATTCCAACTGGGAGGAACGCCACCCCCATAATTTGTATTGGAGGAAGCATTACAAGGGTAACCACATTGGATTGTCTGGAGGAAAATTCCACCTTCCATTTCTCCCCTCTCCCCACTCACATGTGGACTAAGGTGATGTTACAATAACTGGATGCAGCCTTCTCAATCCACCTGCTATTCCCAATTTTTAACATTTTCATTTATATTTATTTGAGTGTTTTATATGTGCTTATTAAAGTGCTTCTATTTTTAAGTACATACCTTGTTCTGCCATCAATTTAGCGCAATCTACACCCACATTTTTTTGTTTACCTATAGGGACTGACAATCCCTTTCTCAGATTGCTGCTGGCTTTACAACTCACACAGGCGCCCCAACAGCTACTCCGGTACCTGTTTTTTTTATGTAAAACAGTTTTAATATTCAGGAAAATTTTCCACACTTGTATATTGAAATGGTACAATTTACTTAAACGTATACAGTATGCTACTGTACATTCAAGTCCGAAGTGACTCCACATGTTGCTAATAATGTAAGTGTAGTCATGCAAATAAAATACAGTGTGCATTCACAGTAATTATATTGTTACTTTAATGTGTGGTCCTTGGGTAAAACATTTTCTGCATTAAATGGAAATGGTTTCTCTCCAGTGTGATTCCTCCGATGACCAACAAATTTTCTCTGGGACATGAAAAACTTGCTGCATTCAGAGCATAGAAATGATTTCTCTCATATGTGACATCTCTGATGTCTAAAGAGATGTGACCATTGGGTGAAAAACTTCATACATTCAGAACATTTAAATGGTTTCTCTCCTGTGTGCACCCTTTGATGAATATGAAGGTTTGACCTTTGAGTAAAACACTTGCTGCATTCAGAGCATGTAAATGGTTTCTCCCCTGTGTGACTCCTCTGATGTAAAACAAGTTGTTGCTTCTTTGTAAAACACTTGCTACATTCAGAACATTTAAATGGTCTCTCTCCTGTGTGACTCCTCTGATGTATAATCAGGTCAGATTTATTTGTAAAACACTTGCTGCATTCAGAGCATTTAAATGGTTTCTCTCCTGTGTGAATCCTCTGATGTATAACAAGTGCTCCCTTGGATATAAAACACTTGCTGCATTCAGAGCATTTAAATGGTTTCTCACCTGTATGAATCCTCTGATGTGTAACAAGATGTCGCTTACGGAAATAACTTTTGCTGCATTCAGAACATGTAAATGGTTTCTCTCCTGTGTGACTCCTCTGATGTTTAACAAGTTCTCTCTTGGATATAAAACATTTGCTGCATTCAGAACATGTAAATGGTTTCTCTCCTGTGTGACTCCTCTGATGTGTAACAAGATGTGATTTACAGAAATAACTTTTGCTGCATTCAGAACATGTAAATGGTTTCTCTCCTGTGTGACTCCTCTGATGTGTAACAAGATTTTGCTTGACTGCAAAGCCTCTGCTGCACTCAGAACATGTAAATGGCTTCTCTCCAGTGTGAATTCTCTGATGTGTAATTAGTTTTGATTTACATGTAAAACATTTGTCACACTCAGAGCACAGATGTGGTTTCTCTCGTGTGTGATTCCTCTGATGCCTGAGAAGCGCTGATTTACATGTAAAACATTTGTCACACTCAGAGCACAGATGTGGTCTCTCTCCTGTCAGACTCATCCTGTATTAGCTGAGACACAAATTAGCTGCAGATTTCTCCTAGCAAAAAATGGAAAATTGTTTCTGTGAATCCCCCAGAGGCGTAAGAAGAAATGATGTCTGTGGTTGGCTTTATTAAAGAACAATGTCTTCTAATAATCTTGATGGGAATCCTTTTCTTTGTTTGTCCTATAAGATTAAAATATAGTATTTAAAATAATGATTACTGAGGTAAATCTACTTTTACAATAATAGTACTCATTTGTATTAGGAACATGATGTATATTTATTTACACTAACAAATATTTTATTGTATTATTAGGTACTTGTGTAGAATCACGGCTCCCTCGATGGGCATCGCATAGCAAAAAAATCGCATTAGATCGCATGCGATGCGATCGCATGCCATTTTGAACAGAAATGCATCCAAATGCATTGAAATTAGTATCAAACATGTTCAATGGCCCCCAAATGGCATTTTTCAGGCTGTACCACCCCCACTATCAATGCGAACCCGAAGCGTGGCGAGTGCAGCGAGCCCGCGAGGGTCGGCGGTACGCGTCCTACGACCTTTTCATACCCCCACTATCCACGTCGGCGTGGAGTTGAGAATAGAAAGTGTGGCGAGCCACCGAGCCCGAAGCGTGGCGAGGGGACACGGATACCTTCACAGGTATACGCGTCCCCTCGCGGGCTTCACAGGTGTCCGCGTCCTCTCGCCATGCTTCGGGCACGGTGGCTCGCTGCGCTCTCCACAGTTTCTATTCTCAACTCCACGCCGACGTGGATAGTGGGGGTATGAAAAGGTCGTAGGATGCGTACCGCCGCCCCTCATGGGCTCGCCACGCTTCAGGTTCGCGTTGATAGTGGGGGTGGTACAGCCTGAAAAATGACATTTGGGGGCCATTGAACATGTTTGATACTAATTTTAATGCATTTGGATGCATTTCTGTTACAAATCGCATGCGATGTGATTGCATGCGATTTTTAAAAAAAAATGCTTAAAAACTATAAAAATTGCATCCCATCGCATGCCATCTCATGCCACTACATATGGCATGCGATGGGAGCCGTGATACTACACAAGTACCTATTATTATAACTAGGCATTCAAATCAAAGTATTGGTACTACCTATTGTATAATGATCCTCATAGATTACAGAGTCTTAATGGGCTGTATGGTATGGTCACACAAGAATATTGGCTTGGGGTCCAGAGGATGTGACAGTGGAGAAAGGCAATATAATTGAGGTTATGTGTGGACTGTATAGAGGGATATAATTTAGTAGTAGAGCTTATAAATGTGATATGGGTGGTTCTGCAATAAGCTAAGCTTCTCTGTACTGGGGAGATTTCAATGAGCATGGAAAAGTTTGGTCACTAGAGGAGAGTCTTATTGTTCATGGGAAGGAATTCCACAGAATGGGTGCAGCTCAAAGAAAGTTTTGTAAAAATGAATGGGAGGGAGTAATGTGTTTGGTAATAGATGCTGATCTTGTGCAGGTTGGAGAGATTGGGAAGGAAGATATGAGATAAGCAAATATATGTATTATTGGTGTGTTTTAGTTAATAGACCTACATATAAGTACAATTATTTTATATTAAATATGGCAGAATACTGGTAACTGATGAGGGCACTGAAAGAGCAGATCATCCATTGATGAATGGTTGGCAGGGAAGATCAGCCTTATAGCTGTATTCAAAATCGATTATAGTTGGGGGGTCAGGGTTTGGGTAGACCAGTAATGGGACTATTGTTATAATCAATGCGGGAAATGAGTCCATGTTTTAGAGTTTTTGAAATGGTTTGTGTAAGATGATCATGGCGGTGTCCTACATTGTATGTTTTTAGATGTATGCAGTGTAAGATGATTGTGAGACAATACAGAAGTGGGGATCAATGGACAATTCAGAATCAAGAATGAGGCAGTGACCTTGTTGAGTAGGGCTGATTGTAGAGTTACCAATAGTGATAGAGATATCAGGTTGGTAACTACTATTGGCAAGTGGAAATATAATTAGTTATGTTATGGAAATATAAAGAGCAAAGTGGTGGGATGACATCCAACATGAAATGGCCAAAAGTAATCAGTGACATAGAACAATACAGATAGTGACACATCTGAGGAAGATATGTAGGTTTAATAATCATCAATGGACAGATGATACTGAAAAGAAAAAGAGATGAATAGTTTATTTAATTATGTTGTATCTAGGGTACCCCATTATATATACTAACCTGCTGCACAGAGTAATATGTAAGATACTATGATGGAGCTGCCACCTAGATACCCCTATATATATATACTAACCTGATACACAGAGTAATATGTAAGATACTATGACGGAGCTGTCACCTAGATACCCCTATATATATACTAACCTGATACACAGAGTAATATGTAAGATACTATGACAGAGCTGTCACCTAGATACCCCTTTATATATACTAACCTGATGCACAGAGTAATATGTAAGATACTATGATGGAGCTGTCACCTAGATACCCCTTTATATATACTAACCTGATGCACAGAGTAATATGTAAGATACTATGATGGAGCTGCCACCTAGATACCCCTTTATATATACTAACCTGATGCACTGAGTAATATGTAAGACGCTATGGAGCCGTTACTTAGATACCCCTTTATATATACTAACCTGCTGCACAGAGTAATATGTAAGATACTATGATGGAGCTGCCACCTAGATACCCCTTTATATATACTAACCTGGTACACAGAGTAATATGTAAGATACTATGGAGCCGTTACTTAGATACCCCTTTATATATACTAACCTGCTACACAGAGTAATATGTAATATACTATGATGGAGCTGCCACCTAGATACCCCTTTATATATACTAACCTGATGCACAGAGTAATATGTAAGATACTATGATGGAGCTGCCACCTATATACCCCTTTATATATATACTAACCTGATACACAGAATAATATGTCATATACTGTGATGTATTGTCACCTAGATACCCCTTTATATATACTAACCTGGTACACAGAGTAATATGTAAGATACTATGGAGCCGTTACACTAGATACCCCTTTATATATACTAACCTGCTACACAGAGTAATATGTAAGATACTATGATGGAGCTGCCACCTAGATACCCCTTTATATATACTAACCTGATACACAGAGTAATATGTAATATACTATGATGGAGCTGTCACCTAGATACCCCTTTATATATACTAACCTGATGCACAGAGTAATGTGTAATATACTATGATGTAGTGCCACCTAGATGCCCCTTTATATACACTAACCTGATACACAGAGTAATATGTAAGATACTATGATGTAGTGCCACCTAGATTCCCCTTTATATATACTAACCTGATGCACAGAGTAATATGTAAGATACTACGATAGAGCTGCCACCTAGATACCCCTTTATATATACTAACCTGATACACAGAGTAATATGTAATATACTATGATGGAGCTGCCACCTAGATACCCCTTTATATATACTAACCTGATACACAGAGTAATATGTCAGATACTATGATGGAGCTGCCACCTAGATACCCCTTTATATATACTAACCTGATGCACAGAGTAATGTGTAATATACTATGATGTAGCTGCCACCTAGATACCCCTTTATATATACTAACCTGATGCACAGAGTAATGTGTAAGATACTATGATGGAGCCGCCACCTAGATGCCCCTTTATATATACTAACCTGATGCACAGAGTAATGTGTAAGATACTATGATGGAGCTGCCACCTAGATGCCCCTTTATATATACTAACCTGATGCACAGAGTAATATGTAAGATACTATGATGGAGCTGCCACCTAGATACCCCTATATATATACTAACCTGATGCACAGAGTAATATGTAAGATACTATGATGGAGCTGCCACCTAGATACCCCTTTATATATACTAACCTGATGCACAGAGTAATGTGTAAGATACTATGATGGAGCTGCCACCTAGATACCCCTATATATATACTAACCTGATGCACAGAGTAATATGTAAGATACTATGATGGAGCTGCCACCTAGATACCCCTATATATATACTAACCTGATGCACAGAGTAATATGTAAGATACTATGATGGAACTGCCACCTAGATACCCCTTTATATATACTAACCTGATGCACAGAGTAATGTGTAATATACTATGATGTAGTGCCACCTAGATACCCCTTTATATATACTAACCTGATACACAGAGTGATATGTAAGATAATATGATGTAGTGCCACCTAGATACCCCATTATATATACTAACCTATTTTTGTAAAATGTTGGGACAGCTAATTATTCCTGCCACTATGTAACTGGTCATACAGACTGGAAGAAACCATATATATGACACATTTATCTTAAACTTACTTTAATTGTTATAAAGCTTTATGACCAACTACTTTGTGACCCATAGAATCATGTGATATAGCCAGGTGTAATGTGATGCATGCCCATTGGTTGTGCAGGATGCTGGCTGAACTTAGGGGATTTGTCATCCCCTGCCAGCCGCCAACCTCCAACAGAAGGGGCAGCGCGCCCATTTCCCTGCTCCTGACGCTCTGCCCCCAGCCTGCCCCCACTCTCTGCTCATCTATCTGAAGTGGAGGTGGGCAGGAAAGCCATTGATCCCCATTGTTTTGCTGATGGGTACATGTGAGTGAGTGAGCCACTGGTGCATCCCCTTTAGCCAGCCTGCGCCAGCACATGAAATCTGGTGATCGGACTGATGCCGGCTCCATCTGTAGGATATATATTATACCGCAATGTACCATTTAACATATACTTATATTGTAAACCTATATAAATAATCATTGTTAAGGTAAATTTTATCACAATAAAATAACTCAAAATAATATCTATCTATTGATATATATATATATATATAGAAGTTTGCGTGTCGGCCTGGCACTCCCCCAACAGGTCAGGGACCCAGGTGCCTTCCGGAACAGATGTGTAGAAGTAAACGGAGAAGCAAACAGGGCACGTGATGTGTGTTATTACCACATTAAAAACGTATATTTGAAAAGCCCAGTCTCTGTTGTGCCGCAGCAACCCCCACTGCTTATATATATATATATATATATATATATATATATATATATATATATATATATATATATATATATATATATATATACAAATAAAAGCTAATCTATCAATATATAATATTATACATAATTACCTCTTGAGAGTCTTCCTCTGTGTCTCTCTTACTCCTCCGTCCTCCCAGCTC